>NW_009192052.1:0-11562 GCF_000690835.1 Fulmarus glacialis
AGTTTCACTAATATTTTTGAGTTCAAGGGAGAAAAATTATTTTGAATTCTTGTAGGGAAGAGGTAATCACTTTTGCTGACTTGAGAGCCTGAAACAAAAAGGGGTTCAGAATAAATAGCCTTACTAATAAAGCGTAAAGCAGGAGGACTCTTTTGCTAATACTGAGTGTAAATGAAACTTTTAAGAAATAATTGTAGACCTTGCTAGGTGGACGTGTTCATCCCATTCAATTCTGAATACGCAGCTGCTGTCAAAATGCAGACTGATGTGCCACTGCCTGCGGGTTCGGCTCCCTTAGCTGAAGTAGCGCTGCCCTCCACCAGCCGCCTCTGCCTTCGCACAGATGGGTCAGAAATGGTGGCTCAGCGGCAGCTGCGGGACTGGTGTGACTGACGCTGCACGTGTGCAGGGCTCCGTGGTTACAACGGGGGAGCGGAGGACTAGTGAATGTGGGTTTTGTGTTACAAAAAGAATGACTAAACTCATAACTGTATGATGCATTTTTGTTGTGGCCCAGATGATGATTTCCAGTTGATACAGAGGACTTTTATGGAGAAGCACTACCAGGAGTTTGATGACTCGGAAGAAAACAAGCTCATCTATACTTCTATTTTTAATGAATATGTAAGATACTTTTTCCTATTTTTTTGCATGTATTGCTTTTTGGGGGTTTTTTTTAAGGCCAGCCCAACCTCAGGTCCTGCATTACCCCCATGTATAAAATACTGGCTTTACATGGAGCAGAGCCAACATACTGCCTGCTGTACTGCCTGCTGTCTCTTTCACATGATCTGTGAGCAAGAAAGATGTTTTCTGGAGCTCTAGGTTCCTTTCTCTTTGTTTCACCTGAAAAATTCTACAGATGTTTTGTTCTCACCAGTATTCCCAGCAAAAATGTTCAGCTCAGTGCCTCAGCGATGGTGTGAATAATTGAACTAGCATTGCCCAGCTAAGGAATCTGCAGTTGTTTGCCCAGTGAGGATAATGCAAAGTGTCAATAAGGTGTCAGTGTAAGGAAGATGCACTGTTTTGAAATCTGCTCCTGAAATTTGTTATGATGTTGTTGGGCTGGTTTGTTTGTTTTTTTTCAGATCTCTTTAGTAGAGAAATACATTGAAGAAAAATTGCTTGATCGGATTCCTGGTTTTAATATGACTGCTTTCACAATGTCATTGCAGTAAGTCTCTGCTTTGCTTTTGGTTGAGGGGCAAGTTATGTGCTTCTCAGTTAGGTGCCTTTATCTAGATTAAAACTTAGGTTTGACAGCTCTCCCTTTAGAAAGAGCTTCCTCTTTAATTGAAAAAAAAAAAAAAAATCTTGCATGCAATGACTGACCACTTTTCTTGCCTTCAGCATGTTGTGCTACTCTAAATTTCTGAACTGTTTTGCTGAAATATATTGGGGCTTAAGGGGTAGGAAGAGAAATCAGAATGAGAACACTGAAAGGTTTTCTTCATCATTGTCACTTTGACACCAGACCCTTAAAAGGTTGGGTCTCATCTATCTCTTTCAGGCTCTGTGTTGGACACTTAAATAGCTTGGTAGTCTTTCAACAGTCCTGTGATATAATGTCTTTATTGTAATTTTTGTAGAAAGCGTTCAGAGAAAAGTTTGCTTTTTCTTAAGCTTTTGCATTTGGTCGCTTTAGCTTAACAACTTTATGAAGAGGTCACTTTTGAAACATCACTGGTTTTCCCCTTGAATAAGAAAATCAGGTCTCATTGGGAACTGAATATCTTACAATTTGAATCTATTTAATTTTAAATTTTTTTTTAAATAAAACATTGGGAAGTTACTGTGAATACTGTGAATATAGTATGCTTAAAAGATAGACTGTTTAAGGTAAAGCTCCTTCTGACAAGATTTAAAGAATTTAAAAAAAAAAAACAACTCAACCCTTGACTGTTAAGAAAGTCTTGTTGAAATATGCCGATATGGGAGCACAGAGTCTGTCTTCCAAAATGTTTTCACCAAAAGTCCTCTACCAAGTATTGTCGGTACAGTCCCTCATTCTTAAGGGGTATGTGTGAGCATTCTGTGCCTCTCCCCAACCTTTCTCGCCTTCCAAGGGACTGTCTAGCTGTTTCAGTGCTCAAGATAAATAAATAGATTGCTAGTTGAGTGTTACTTCTGTTCACTTACAGGTCAGTTTCTTTGTCTGGTTTTCAAGGATACTCTTACATCTTGGATTTACATAAATACAATATATTAATGTACTTGGGTTGGGAATACCACAAGGTAGTATCTGGCTAAAGTTTTGCTTTACGGAAGACCTATAATAACATTCTTGTTTAAATTTTGATATTGTTCTATTTGTCCTGGTATTCTTTTGACCTCATACCATTTTAAAATAAGAGTTTATTTACCACACAGTTTTCTAATTCCCCAACTACTTCTCTCTACAGACAGCACAAAGATGAGATGGCAGGTGATATATTTGATATGCTTCTCACGTTTACTGACTTTCTGGCTTTCAAAGAAATGTTCTTGGATTACAGAGCTGTAAGTATGTCACATCGTTTATTTTCATTGGCATAATGGATATTGGTTTTGAGTAGCTCTGCCTGAGAGTACCAAAGGCAGTCTTACTACAGCAGGTAGCAGCATTTACTCAAAGGCTGTACAGGGTTAAAAGGAAAATAACTTCACTGGGTGGCTATTTAAACTCAAAATGTACATTTAATAATTTCTGGAAAACATGAGTGAAGCTGGCATGTGGACCAGTTCTTCAGAAACTCATGCTTTCTGCATCTTTGAATGTTGATTTCCAACTGAGCGTAAGGGAACACTTTTTTTGCTGTGTGGGTGACCGAACACTGGCACAGGTTGCCCAGACAGGTTGTGGAGTCTCCATCCTTGGATATATTCGGAAGCAATCTGGACATGGTCCTGAGTGGCCCTGCCTGAGCATGGGGTTTGGACCAGATGACCTCCAGAGATCCCTTCCCACCTTGACCATCCTGTGATTCTATGATACGTTTTCTTAATTTTTGCGGTTTTTTCCCCAGCCAATCCAAAATTAGCTTTTTAAGCTTATTCCATTTGTATTTCTCCTCCTTTCTGTCCAGGCTAGAGAAACAAACAAAGGTTTTTGAATGAGCTTTTTCCTGGGGAAATGAAACACATATAAGCACTCCCCAGTGTCTGTCCAGTCACATTTGACAAAGGAGCAAAAGAGTCAAAGTTGTCAGCGTTGTCTGTCCTGTGCCGCCTTACCCCACCCCTTTAAGTTTTGTGAAAATAGGGGCAGGTTGAGGAGAAGGAGACAGTCCGTGTCTCAGCAGGAATAGTTTCAGTTGGGTTTTGCACCATTGGGGTCACCTGAGAGGCAAACCACAGAAGCTCGATTTCACTAGTTCCTTGAGCACTGGGTGAGCCGGCTGGCTGGCGGTTCTTGACCAGATGTAAGCAAGATTCTGCTTCGACCTGGACATACAGCTGGTAGAGCGACAGTGACCGCACTCCAGGGATTCCTGCACAATGTCTTCTTGAAGTTTGGGTTCACCTACAGATACGAGTGGGAAAAAATAAATGCTCTGCTAGAGCATTTTCAAGTCTCACAGCAAGCTGCATGCAATCATAGATGCTCAGATGTAGTTTTACGTTGATGCGGTGTAACAAACAGAACATGAATTGCCTCTTTCATTTTTTTGAACTGCTTATTCCAAAACAGCATTGAGTCAAGGATTTCTTTTTCTTCCATTTTTCTAGGAAAAAGAAGGTCGAAGTCTGGATTTAAGCAGTGGGTTAGTGGTGACTTCATTAAACAAATCATCAATATCCTCCTCCTAGAACAGTTTATGCACTACTTTCCTTCTCCAGATGAGTGCTGCTGCTTTCTTTTGGACATTAAAACACTAAAGGTCATGAGAATCAAGGTGCTTTCACATGGTGAAAACTCATTCACCCTCCAGACTATACCTTCAGAGGCCTGATCCTAGAAACATCTGTTTGTGAATTCTGGTTGGTATTTAGTGACCACAGAAGAAGAAATTTTCAACTCCACCAGAGTAATTGCTTTTAATAAATACACAGTATTTGTACACCAGCCTAACCGTTGTGCATGCTGAGAAGCCCAACACACTGAGGGGACAATAGGCCTGTGCACGTGCGTGTTATTCGAGTTGGCATCTTAACCATCTCCCCAAAACGTAGAACTTTCCAGAATCAAAAAGAGTATGTCCCTCCCTATGTAAAAAGAGTATGTCCCTCCAGCTCTTTTAAGGACAGGTGCGAATACGTTAACCTCTGAGTTTCTCCCTGTCAATGTTTTGTTGTTTGGGTTTTTTTTAAAATACTGTAATATGATCTTAAGTGCTACAGCTTTCTAATGGAAGAGTATGTTTTAATATGTAGATGTTCTAGCATAAGACTGTCTCTCAGCTCTGACAGTTGATGTTAGTGTCTAAATCTGTCTGCTCTCTGGCTTTTATGAGTCTCATCCTTAATGGCAAATTTCTCTGATTCACTTTTGTTCAGGCTCCAGCTATTCTACATTGGGAAAAATAACCATGATAAACTGAAATCTGGCCTATGTATGCAATTTCTTTCTTTTTGGCAGTGGCACAGCTGCATTAGTTCTAGTAATATAAGCTTGATGGTAGGTTGGGCACAGACATGTTTACCACCATGTCATTTACTGCTCTAAATAGCATGCTGATTAAAAGGCATGGTTTTGCTATTAAACGGTTAGCAACATTAGTGCAGCAACGCATTCTTCAGCATCCATTGAAAAATAGATGAGTGGCTTGGTGGAGGAGCTGTAGCCATAAGCCTGTCACAGAACCCCAGGCACATCTCTGCTGGTGGCTGGAATTAAAATGCGTTTGGAGCTACAGGGACCCTCTGTTCTTATGCTGTTCAAACACATTAATCTGCTGCTTAATGACATGCTCAGGCAATGCAAGTATGTCTTTAAAAGCCTAAGAGTAGATAGAAACACAGGATGGTGAGCAGAACTCTCCGCTCTGTCCCACACCAGGTTGATGCAGCAGGGGAGATGCCCTTCAACAGCGGTGAAGGTGTTGATCGGTGGCTGTCACCTGATGAGAACCTAGCCTAGACAAAGGAAAACTATGGCTGGGCCATTACAGATTTTTGTCTGTGGAAAAGAAATGTCTTAAAAGAACAAAGAAGATGAAATCCTGTTCCTATTGAGGTCTGACAGTGATTTCAACAGTACTAGGACTTTGTTCTTCAGCTGAAATAGTTTTTGAATACCAGTCAAGACTCCTAGCCGCGCAGGCAAAAATAAGCCATACTTATGCTACAAAATACGATAACATTAAACAGGTTTGTGGACAGACCGTAATGGCTTTTTAAAGGCTGGCTAGCAGTGCTGAGTGTAGTGTCCTAGTACTTTGACTCTGCTTATACCAAATTTATGAGTGCTGCAGTAATTAATCTCATTCAGTTTTTAGTACGTTGTGCTCATGGCTCTGCAGTTTTTTGTCTGGAATTATTCTAGTATGTTGAAATCTCCCTCATAAGTGCACACACCCAGATACACACACACTTCCTTTAAAAAAAAAAAACAACAAACAAACAAAACAAAACCAAACAAAAACCCCAAACAAACGATTCCTTCAGAATTTTTTTTAATCTCCTTCAATAAATTTATGCTTGTCAGATTTGAATGGTAAAAGCCAGAAGCTGAAGCAAAATTAAAAATTGGAAGAAATGTCTTTGGGGTTTGGGGGTTTTTTTGTTTGTGTTTGTTTTGTTTTTTTTTTTTAAAAAGGGGGTTAGAAATCCTTCTGGATGTGTTTTGATCAAAAGCAGTTTTGTAGGCTTTCTGTTCCGGTGAACACTACACAAGCTCATTTTGATTCTCTTTTCAGCAACAGTAACCTGCTAAGGCAGTGTGAGTACATCCCTACAAATGCTAAGTTGCAATGGCGTGGTTTGAAATGCGTGTTCCTGATCCTCCTGACAGCAGCCGTGTCGGTGAAGCTCCGTCAGCTGGGGTCGTCCCACCAGGATTCACGGGCTTTTACAGGTCTGCCTACCGCCTGTGCTGTGAAAAGCAGCTTTTCCATGAGCACAGAAGTCGGTGCTCAGGCATGCATGGGCAGTTAGTTGGCAAGCAGAGGTGATGCTCTGAGATGTTTATTCCCAGAAAAAAAAATTACGAAAACAGTGGGTCGTGTTTTTAATACAAACTAGATGCAGCTCCCCTGCCATGTGAATCCTGAGGTTAACATCAGGGAAATTTATGACTTAAAATCCAGTTGTTTTTCTACTGACAGTGTATGGACTGGAGTTCTTCGTTTAACTTCTCGTCTGTTTATATAATGTTGACTTCTTAATGTCAGGAACAGATTTTATCAAATCTTAAAAGAATCCTGTTGACATATTTTAATTGTTAATTGTTGAGCTAAAATAATTATTTGCAGCTAAAACTAAAAATTTCCCTGTCATTTTTTTACTGAAAAAAGTTTTCATTCTTTTCCTATTACAATTGTTTCAGTTAATTACTTAAACTAATGGCAGTTTAAGTGAATACCTCGGGCAATTATTTTCTGAAGGGAATTCTGTTGTATTTTAAGCAAGGTCTCTTGTAACAAATTTCAGAGGCATGGCTGGGGATGAATTCTTGTTTTGATGGGGAGTTGTATCTGTGTTTCCTGCAATACCTTTCTGCCCCTGTGCTGCTCTCCCCTGTCTGTGTTTTCTGGGGGCTGCTGCTCCCAGAATGACTCGTCCCTCTGCGACACTCTTGTCACTCGTCCCTGCTTCGATGCATTTTCCATCAGGCAGAGGGGCTTTTTAAAGAGATTAAATTTCTCTATATAATGGACTGTCTGTGTGCAAGTCTGACTTCACATTTTAAGAGTTTTAACATTGTCATAACAGTGCATGAAGAGGCTCATTTTCTTACTGATTTTTATATATATATATTCATAGTTGTGGAAACTTGACCCTTCATTTAGCCAAATGACAGCCAAATAAAGGCGGATCTGCCGGGGGCTAACGCAGTTTATCCAGTCCTTTTCAATTCACACCTTCCATTAATGCAGTTAAGTTTCCTGAGCCTCTGTAGACAAGTTGTTAAAACTTTTCCCATGCAGAGCATGTAGTAAATTTTGCAGCGTAGCTCCCTGTGCACCAGCTTTCCTGTGTAGAAATATCCGGAAATAAATTGAACCCATTTCATCTATTTTTATTAGCTTGTACAAGGAGGGTGTGAAAGGAAAAGTTGTTGTGTCGGGCAGGGCATCGCTTCTAGTTCTGACAAACGCCAACCTGTGTCCCCAAGAAATAAAAGCTGAATTTGTCGACCACAGTGTGGGGGAGCAGCGTGGCTCTGTGTTCTCCTAAGGCACTGACACCCTGGTGTGTTCCTGGAGCATTTGCAGACTTAGTTTTAATTTTTGAAGACCACCTGTAGCTAACGTGCAAAATCGACTTGCCGGTGAGTAGGTGGTCCTATTAACCCCATGGCGTGTATGGTGCCGAGTCTGCAGGAGGGAGCGCATCGAAGCCTTGGCACCTCTTCGTGTTCTTGCAGTATTGGATGCACGCTCTGTGTGAGTGCACGTATATATGTGTGTGTGCACATATGTAAAGCAAAGCGAGGTGAACCCTCTGGGCTTGGTACCTCCTCCCTTGGGGCCAGGCTGTAACGCCCATAGGCAGTGGGAAGGGGCAGTCACCGCTGCCGGTGACATCTCTGCTGTCCACCCCATGCCATGCTGTATGTGTGCCTTCTGGCAAGACAAACTTTTTTCTTGACAGACTCCACTGCTGGATTTCGGAAGATTTTTATTTAAAGCATAAAATTTGTGCTTCAAATTGTTAGAAATCAATACAAGAACAGTTTAGACTGCGTCCTTCGTGCCTTCATCTTCCAGCTCTGCCACCATTTATGTATCTCATTAATTGCAATTACTTACACTGTAGCTGTGAGTGACCGGAGACAGGCGCCTGGGCTTGGTTTAGTGAATTTTAGTATTGGAGTGTGCCGAATGGGCTGAGCCCCCTCAGCAGAGCTGCTCCGGCGAGGATCTGGATGAACCCCAAGGACGAGCAGGAGCTTCAGCCTCCAGCGAGTCCACGTCCTCCCAGCGAGGCTGTGGGTGACGGCGCCGGTGGGTTTGTGCTGTGGGCACATCAGCTGGAAGCATCATCAGAACCACAGAGCAGCGTCCACACGACCTGGTATCAACCATCCCTGCCAGCACAGGCTGGTCCAAGAATGAGACCTGGTGGCACGTGAGGCTCCGAGCCACCGAGCCCGGCATGAGCCGACCCAGGGTGGCCCAGGGCTGGGCTTTGCTGTCCGCTCCTTACGCGTGGTCAGTCACTTGGCTGGTGGCCGCGTTGCTGCCGAGTCCTTTCCAGGCGCGGAAGCTGAAGAAGGTGCTCACCCCGTAGGTGATCATCACGAGGCAGGCGAAGAACTGGAAGAGGAGCACACCCCGCGCGTGAGCACGGCGGCCCCCCAGCCCCGGGGCCCTCGCCAGCCCGCCGCTACTTACGGACGCCGCCGCTCTCCGGTTGTAATCCCACTGCCGCCACGATGTAGGCTGGACAGCAGCCGCGCAGGTTACGAAGGCGGTGATGTACAGGACGGTTGCCACAGCGTTGAAGATCATCAGCTGGGGAAGGCAAAGAGCAGGTCGTGAGGTCTGGGCTCAGACTCGTGCGCGCTGGGATGAGGGATGAGCAAAAGGCTCAGTCTCACATTCCTCCCTCTTCCCCAGGAGAACCAGAGGAAAAGGGTTCAGCCCCTCACGCTGAGAACATCTCACTAAATGCACCCCAGGTTGCGCTGAGAGGTTTCTGGTTGATGCCACGACTGCAGCAGTGACGCGGTGGCTGTAACTTTCTGGATTGATACAGGGCTCCCTGTTTTGAAAATTTTCTAAGCAATTGAGGGGCAGAATGAAACTGTCATTGTGCAAAGTGCAGGGGACTTTGTTCCATCGGCCCAGAAGAGCCTCAAGCCCTGGTCCTCTCAGAGCATCTCCCCAGGAGCAAAGTGCAGGGGACTTTGTTCCATCAGCGCAGGGAAGCCTGAAGCCCTGGTCCTCTCGGAGCATCTCCCCGGGATGTTTCCCACTTGGGACCCTCCCTCGCTCTCTCTCGGTACGTACCACGAGGGGCCAGGGGATCACGTAGAACTTCAGCTGAAGCTGCAGGAGGTAAGTCACGAAGAAAAGGACTGTTACTATCCAGAAGAAGATGGACACGAACATCACCCAGCCGTACGCTGCGTGGAGGTGGTACGTTGTGTCGGCGATGAGAGCCCACACCAGTAAGCCGAGCACCTGAGGGATGAAACAGGGAACATGTTCAGCTGGTGGGTCCTGCAGGTGGAAAGCAGAGCATCGCCCACGAGCCCGGGCTCAGCAGACCCTCGTTGCTCGGGGATGGGTTCATCCCCAGTACTGCTGCCCCAGGAGCCGGTACAGCGATGTCCTGCAAGGCAGGACGGGTGAAACCTGGGCATCCTCGCCACCAAAGGTCCCTTCTCAGCCAAGAAGCCGCCATGCCCAGGGCCAGTCTCTGCAGCGCTGGCTCGGTATTAGGGACATCTCATGGGCTGGATGACAGCTGGACGTGGGGGCTCCTGAGGCCCCAGCTCAGCCTTGACCTCCTCCAGGTGCAGCATCATTTTAAAAAAAAAAAGGAAAAAGCAAGTTTCTCAGCTTCTCTCCACTGTTTGGTTGGGTCTGGTCTGGTCTGGTCGGGTTTATACCTCCTGTGTGTACCGTTTCTAGGACTCACCTTTCACTGTTAAGCAGGTTTAACTACATAGCAATTGCAGCATCGTGTGTCTGCAGAGTGATCCACAAAAGAACAGGTAGGTGAGTCTGTTTCTGGGTCTGCTCAAGGAGAAAAAAGCAGAGCCAGGGCAGAGCCGTCTTCTCCCCTCCCTGCAGCCCCCGGCAGAGCCCGCAGGGCAGAGGCGGCAGCAGGGATTCGGGTCTCTGCCCTTGACTCCCCTGGCAGGCAGGGATGGAAGAGCCCAGCCCAGGGTGGCATTTCATTTACTCTTATTTTTTTTCTTTCCCTTCCCTGTGCTGTGTCCACCCCTGATCTTTGGACTCTGAAGGAGTCGCTTCACCCGCAGCGACGCAGCCAGGGAGCAGCCGCCTTCTGCAGCATCCCCTCCCCGGGGAACTCCCTAGAGCAGCCGCCCCAGCAAGTTTGCAAGTTTTTTTTTATTTTGAAGGCCCCTAAACCCATGATGGAGCAAGCAGAGGATGGGACACCAGCACATAGCGATGGGGCCTGGAAAAGAAAGGCTGTTGTAAAGCAAATGGCGCGTCTGTGATTTGCCCTATTTGTTCTGCAGCCTCAGCCGCAGCCCGTGCACCGGGACACGGAGCTGGCCGGGTGCTGGTGGGCTCTGCTTCACCACCCTTCTTTGCCTCCCGGCTGGAGCAGAGCAAAGCAGGGAGTCTCGAACACCCCTCCTGGGGAACAAGAAGGCTCCAGCCCTGCACCCTCCGCGCTTCCCAGCATGACCGAACGTCCCGGGGAGATCCCCACGGCCAGGCTGGGGTGAGAACGTGCCCCAAATGCAGCCACGGCATCTTCTGTTTCCCAGCTGGGGTTGGGATGTCTTTGGGCAGAGCCGGTGAAGCTGCCAGCACCGCCCGGCTCCTGCGCTCACCTCCGCTTTGGCAGGGGAACCGCAGAGTCATCTCCCACCGGCGGGGAGGAGAAGGGCTCTTTGGAAAGCCGCTCTGCCCCTACGTAAGCCCTCATTGCTTATTGTCACGGAAGAAACACAACGGCCTTTGTCCTGCCCGAGTACAACGCCCTAGTGCTCAGCTGCCCCAACAATGCCTCCTTGTCTGTCACATCCATTTCTAACACTCGTGATCGCAAAATATGCGTTGGGGAGAAACATGCAAAGGAAAAAGCCTGGTGTGTTCCAGGAGCGGGAGGTGGCATGTGCGAGCTGCCCTGCTCCGGCCGCTGCGGGGAGAACAGCAGGAGCTCTTAGGAGGGAGGTTGTGGGAAGCTGCAGGTCTTGGCGGATGGGAGCTGTGCCAGCGTTTAACACTGCTGCCAGAGGAAACGGTACAGCCCAGGCAGGAGCACCGGTGGGCTGGAGAGGTGGGACCAGGTATGG
This sequence comes from Fulmarus glacialis, assembly GCF_000690835.1. NCBI lineage: Eukaryota > Metazoa > Chordata > Aves > Procellariiformes > Procellariidae > Fulmarus > Fulmarus glacialis. The sequence continues at coordinate 11,090 of NW_009192052.1, forward strand.
GGTTGAAGGGTCCCTTCTCCTGCTCTTGGCTCCATCTTTCCTTCCTGATGTTCCTGCAGGACACTCCCTGGCAGCAGCCTTTCCCGCCCCTTCCCTGAGCATTTGTTCCCATGTCACAACCAGCTCAGCCATGCCCTGGGGTCAAAATCTGGAGCAGGGAGCCAGGTCTATGCCGGGTGTTTCACAGCGGCTGCTCACGTCCCGCTGCCGCCCCCCACCGCACTGCCCCGGAGAGAGGGCACAAGCGAACAGGCTCCCCGCTGCAGTGGGGCAGCACCGAGGGCAAACACCAGGGCAGATCCCCCATATGCAGCTGAACGCCCACCCCTACACACACAACGTTGCACCCGAGGTCCCAGGTAGCAGCAGGAGTTTATTCTGCAGTTGCCTCTGACACTGAAGCGCTGGAGGGGTGATGTTGCTGCTCATTTTGACGGTGCAAAGACCTTTGGGCTTGTCTGAGAGCGGCTGCC
>NW_009192053.1:0-57789 GCF_000690835.1 Fulmarus glacialis
TGGCGGGGTGTGGTAGCGCGGTGCTTAACTGCAGGTTAGTTTATGTCTTTACAGCTCTCCGTTTCCGTCATAGGTCGCCACTTAGCCACTGCCGGTTCTTCACCGGTTTTGAAAACTGCGGATTTAAAAACATTTGATGCTGGCAGAAATACCTCGTACTGCATATTTCACTTACTTAAAGGGCTGTTCCCAAGAATGAAACAGGATCATGTTCTTCAGTTTTATTGTTTCCCCTTAAAAACCTAGAAGATTGTAAATATGCTTGGATTTCCTTGTATCCTGACGGACTAGTGTTTCTAAGTCCCACTCTTCCCATTTTAAATTGGAAACTTAAAACACACCTGATTAAGATGGTTTTTATGTTTACTCATTAAGTGACACATCCTTAAGAAACGAGTAGTAATTGTTGCAATTCTATTGCTTAGTACTTGTATGAATGCATGGTTGTATAACTATATTACTAAGTGATAGAAATCAATATAGTAAGTTGCAGTTCTGCTCCCTGTCCTCCTGCACTTAGTATTAAGGTACGAATCTATCCCTTCTTACAAACTCATCCCTTCTTGCTCCACCCTCCCACACCAAGTCTGTTGGACATAGACCTGGTGGAGGGTCCAGCAGGTTGTCCAAAGGGTGTTCCTTAGCATCCCAAGCATTTTTCATCCACTGGTTGGGTTCACTACTGTCTCCAACCATCCACACTCCTTCTGTCAGAAGGTTCCCCTCTACTTCGTTTTCCATCTGATTTTATACCTTATTCCCTGTTTCTTTTCTTTTTTTGAACCCACCTTTTTACCTCCCCTGCACTTCCTTTTCTCTGCCCAGACTCCCCTCAAGTAAGCAGCCAGCCCCTAATTACTTTTTCCTCATTGGTCCCAATTCTGTTACATCCATACCCAAATTTGGTATTTCCAATGCTGTTATCTAGGCAATTTTAGCCTAATATTATGTTGTTGATACGTACTGGCATGTATATGAAGACAGCCTTGTGTCACAAGTTTTGCTTATGGCCCTACAATTCACGTTGGTTACGTTTCATTTACATTGTACACTTTTTGGATATCTTACCTTAGCCTTGACTCTCCAACCTAATTTTAATTAAGAACAAGTATTTTCTTACCTTATGCATACCTGAGCAACAATATATCCTGTTTTGCACTCACACCATATCTCTGCCCTTTTGCACTCACACCATATCTCTGTCCCTTTATAGTTTTCCTGGTTCCCATCAGAAACATCAACTTATTTAGAGACCTGGTGTTCCAGCAGGACGTTCTTGCTTTCAACTAGCCTATACAATCACCTTTGCCCTTGTAAAACTGAAGGAGAGAAAAAAAGTCCCCTCACAAATACATGAGGCAGTGAAAAGTTAATATTAGATAGCTGAACTGCTATCTTTTAAAGCTAATTTAGAATCCATAAAAATTAATTGAATCAGCTCAATTCTCAAAATTATTGCTTAGGGGAGGTAATTTGTATTGCTTACATTCACTCAATGGTTTGAAAGTTTGTGAAACAAACAGCAAGAGAGATAGCTAAAAAAACCCCCAAAAGTTTAGTTCCTTTGGATAAAAATCAATTGTCTGTAGTTAGTCTGTTACATCCTTCCAAAGGAATAATACTGAATGCTTTGGGTACCCTTCTTCTATAGGAAATTCAGACCAAGGTGCATGTGCTAGCAGAAATTAGGAAGTTATTCTTGTTGAACCTTAATTTCAACCTTCTCTTTCAACATTTTTGCATGATATAGGAAGTTTTTAACTAATCCATATTCTGTGTATCTTCTAGACAAATGAAGTGTTGAAAATACCACAAAACAAGATGTTTGCAGCTTTAAAGTATCACTCAACAGACTATTTATATGAGGTATAGTTTTACTATCTCTTAATATTCTGAAAGAAATATGGCAATAACTGAAAAAAAGATTGAGTGCACATTTAAAAGAGATATAGAGCATACTTTCTTGGGAATTCTGTTTCAGTGATGTTGTTGTACTGCACTTCCTGGAATAACATAGTGAAGTGATTACAGCTTTTTTTAATAAAAAATTAAAGTACAATTTTGCCAAAACTGAAGAGCATCAATTTTTATTAGTGTCTGTTGCACTTACAGTTATGTTTTATAGCCAGTTTCCTGCTTAGAGCTTTTTTTGGAGAGTGCACTGTGCCTTCTAATGCATAAAATTCAATTAATTACCTTTTTGGAGAATGAATCCAATTTTCTAGCTACTTTAATATGTGTTAGGGTAGTGATAGACAACACTGTATTCCCTACTGATGATAGGGAAGAGTTTTTATAATGTTTTAGATTAAATTCATGGAGAGCAGATGTTTTCTCACACCTACAATGAAAATTTTGGCTTTATAGATGTTGGTCAGTTAAGACATAGAAACCTTATGAAGTCTTGTTTTCCTTCCTGTCTACATCTGTGTGATGTTACCAATTGCTTATCACTGAAGTACACTGTGTTACTTAATTGAGGTGTTAATTATTTACATTTTCAAAGAAAACCTATGGACCAAATAAAAAACTTCTCTGGCGGAGTGGTGCTTTGCCAAGAGGGGACATTTCTAGTGTGTGAGCAGAAGAATGACATAGCGAGACATGATGCCTTCAAGAGTTCAGGGAGCGTGCAAGTACATACACAAGCACTGCTGGCACACAGCTGGAGAAATGCAGCCTGGGAAGTGGTCCAGCAATAGTACTTGTGGGAAAACTGAGATCCATGTTATGAAACACATTGTCCACATCCCTTTTCTTAGAGTGCAGGAATTGTTCCATATAGTACCTGTGTATGTGCCTAGTATTTTCTTAGATTGTAGCAACCAGAACTTCTTTTTCTGTTGGAACTCAACAGTGTGCAATCTGTCATTGAATATTCGTTTGAAAACCTCACAGTAGTTCCATTCAGTTTGATCTTCAGATGTTTCTGTGTTATTTGTGAAGAAAAAAAAAGGTGTGTTAGCAAAACATGTTGTAAGCTATTGTGCAAAAGAGAAGAATTACAATTCATGGCTTTTCTTGTCTGAATTTTGAGGAGTAGGGCAGGGCTGACAGCAGGACAAATGAAAAGTGGTAGAAGAGAAATGTTTAGTGACCTGCTGAATGGCTCTGTAACACTACCAGAAGGGGTTAATGGATGTGATCACACATTTAAAGGTATTACAGACCTGACTGTGCAAGGGATACGCTGTGCTAAAACTGCACCTTCTTGTTCCACTCTTGTGCCTAACTTCTACCCTCCTGCTAGAAAATACATGATAGTTAAATTGACTTTTGAGGCATCTGATATATCAACTGCACTTGCCTAATGCTTCCAGTTCTTAGGAAATGCTGGAATTCGATGAGCGTATCCAACTGTGATTCCTGCACACATCTGGCTCAACTGGATGTGGAATCCTGCTCTTAATGTACTTGTTACGCATTTTTATCAATGCGTAGCATTGATAGATATAGTTTTTCCAGTTTGCCCATTATAAATGTATCTTTGAAGAAATGCCTTTTCAGTCATTAAAGACACAAGAGTTAGATTCCTTATGCTATGGAGTGTTGTAGGTGTGATTACAAAGTCATCTTAGAAGTCCAACATTCTCTTATGTTATAAATTGACAATATATGCAAGGTGTATGGAACTATAAAAATGCACATAATATCTTTTGATTATAAGAGAAATTTGCAGAGACCTTTACATTTCCTTGAGAAACAGGGGTAAATATACATTGATTAAATGCCATAGCCGTTAATAATGGCCTTGAAAAACAGTTTTATATATTTGAGAAAGGCAAGAAAGGGTATGTATTAGCAGACTTTGTAAAGTGAACTAATTCAGCTTAACCTGTACACTTAGACCAAATTCATTTAAAATGTTCTGTAAAATGCACAATTTTCGTGTTTTAAGGCCATCATCTGTGACGATAGCCATCGAATGTATTTGTTCCACTTTACAAACATGAGTGATTGAAAACAATTTTAGCTATTAAGCTAAAGTTAGCCTCAGTAAAACTACATGCTGGTGTTTAAAATTTCTTTCTGATCTCTCTCATATTGCTTGTATTTACTTGTTCAGTAGTTTCTACTTAAACTCCATCAGGTCATTCTTCTGTAACCTAAGAGTACTTTGAGAGCTGTTATGTCACAATCCTTACAGCTTATTTTAATGAAGAGAAAGGTTATCATCAGCTCTTCTTGTTCCTGTGATCTCTACCAGGAACTTCACTAGCTGTACTTTATTTTATGATAAATGCAGTTGTTTTAGCAGTACCTTCAATACAGATTACTTAAACTGATGTATCGCCAGTAACATGTAGAAGACCTAGGTCCACTTCCATGTAGTTGTCTGTTTCTGTCTTTTTTGTTCAGAATTTGTAAAGGAGAAGATCACCGTGGAAATGTCATGCTTTAGCTTAGGCAAGAGGGAATACATTGGATCAGTATGGTGTTTATCAATTTTTTACAAGAGCCTTCTAAATAAAAGATGCTATGATGACAGTAGTTTTTGCCTTTTTTGTTAAAATTAACTGGCATTTACAGAATTGTAACTATCCTACAAAGGATTAAACTGAAGTGGAAAAAGAATCTGTAATGATGACCTTTCACAGAAGTGACAGTGTTGTTCACATTGCTTCCTGTGTCTTCTTTTTTTTGTTCTGTTTCTTTTGTTCTGTTTCTTTTTCCTGTTTCTTTTTTCCTGTTCCCCATTTTCTCTCTGCCTATACAGGAAGGTTTGATAAGTGCACTAACATCCCTGTTGTTCTGGTAGCAATCCAAGTCAGTGAAGTATCTCTAGTTTGTCACTTGAGGTATCATAGGCTATAACTGGCTTGACAGCATATGCTGAAATGGGTGGACATTTCTAGGACCTGAAGCAGCAGAGAAGTCAGGCGATGGACTTAGAACTAGAGAGAAGTTTCTGCTGTCATTCATGATGTTCTCCTACATTTCTATAGCTAGTTGCCTTTTTCAATATGCCTTTTACACCCCAGAATTTTGAAGACAACTCCTTTCTAAGCTATAAACTTGTTAAATCCAAACCCCTGTGTAAGACTCATTTTTCTCTGCTTCCTAAATTCACTGTTTATTCTGTGGTTCTGTGCTGTTTATACAGTACTGCATGTGGGTTTTTGTGACAAAAGAACTGTTAGATAGTTTATTGAAGGTGGTCTTCAGTGAAGATTTACTGAAGTTGGCATGTTGACTATTTAATTCTAGAATTCAGTTGGTTACTATGATGCTCCCCTGTTGTTTTTATTGAAGATAAAAGGATTTATAAAGGGCTTTTGATAGCTCATAATGGCACATGAAAGCTGAGAGGCTTTAGAATATTATGAGCACTTGAAACAGCAATAGTAGGAATGATTTTAAATTGTTTCTCGTCAGCTTATATACATGTGTCTGTTCAGGAGACCAATGCAAGTGTTAAGATAAGCACTTGTAATTGCACACGCAAAGTTTAGGTAAGTGTAGCTAAGCATGTGTGCAGTTTTGCACATGCAGAAATGTAGATTAAAAGTTAAATATCAAGTCAGGTAAATGTTAATATCTTCTCTTAGTTTAGACTGTGTCAGTTTTACAAAAAAATAAAGTTTAAATATAAAATATCATGTTCTAGTAGGAAACACTCAAAAACAGTGGGACTGTTTGAAGAGGTAGTGCGCAAAAAGAAGAAGAATGGTACTGTCTATCTCATAATTTTATCACATGCCTCGTTTTATGCAGAGCGTGGCAAGGCAGAAGTTGTCCATCCGGAGATTATCACTTTGCTTTCCTCCCTGTTTACATCAAGATGAAAAGTATCATCTTACTGGACTCTTTGCTGATGATAAGTATAGGAAGCCATGGACTAGAAGTAGGTTATGTAGTCCTTAAGTTTTAGTTTAGATTTACTGTGGATTAAAGGAAAAGCTTGTATTTGTACGTAATATGATAAGTCTGGTAAAAAAAAAAAAATTATTTCCAGAAGTAGGAGTATGTCAGTTCATATAGCTCTTGAAGGTAGAACATGTTCATTGCCTAAGTAGAAACAAATGGGTAATGGATGTTTATTTGTGTATGGCACCATAAATGAGGGTGATACTTGATTAGTTTGTAGAGATCTCTGGAAAACTTTCTGTCTGTACGTGTGGTTATGGAAGAAAAGCAATGATCAGAGATAAGTAAAATACTAAATCTGATTAGTTGGGAGAGGTTTGAAAGCTAATGCTATTAAAATGCGGAAAAAACTGGGGATTTCCAAGCATAGAGGTAAACATATATAAAAAAGTATTCTCATCTTTCTGGTGTATTTGCATTTACTTTTGCTAATGGAAACAAAAAGCATTGTTTCTTCTGTACATTCTGTGTAAAGTTTGGTTAGCCTCTGCAATGGTTTGATCAATACATAAAAATAAAAATTAATTTTAACATCTTCTGTGTGATTCTTTTTCTCTCTTTTTATCTCAGTTACTTCAACACAGAACACGATCGCTATTTCAGTATTGGATCAATGGAAGACAAGTTCATCTGTGGAGGATTTCCTGGAAAAGTCAGTAACCTTAAGTTAAAAACGTATATGGTTCCTTTGATATCATTCAGGTACTTTGCGAATCATAAGCTGATGATGATAACAGAATACGGAAATGTTTTCTGACAGTAGCAAGCATATGGCGCTTGAGCTGAAGCTGTACACTGTAGCAGATAGCTTAAAGATGGCTTTTTCACTGAAAGTAGTATTGTGTTTTTATGGAGTTCTCTGCTTCTTTATCTCATTTTTGTAATGGTTGTGTAATCTCTTTGTGACATTGGAGAAAGTCTCTGAAATCTGTGCGTGAACATGAAAATAAAGCATGAGGACATTTTTCCTCCCTCCCTCTCTAAGAGAGTTATCTCTCCTAACTGTAGATGAAGCTATTTGAAGAAGGGTATTTATAAATCTTTGAAAAGATGTAAAAGGCAGCTATAAAAAGTCAAACTTGTATTATAGCAATTGAAGATAGATGTATTTACTTTAAAATTATATATATAAAGTCAAAATAAGGAGCAAGGAGTTAAACTTAGGAGGAAAGGATGTGTTTGTTCTTCAGGTTCTTCAAGTGCTTTGCATTCTGTTTAAGGTAAGTAAAGAGAATCCAAATAACTCAGATATTTTAGGATAGTGGTTTCCCTGTGAGTAGGACTAAGCAGTATTAATACACATAATTCATCACAAGTCATTATAAGTATTCTTGGTGGGGAACGTAATATACTGCCATGTATTTGCAAAGCAAGACACACACAAAAAAAGACAGCAATGAGCAGTAAATATGGTAGGTAGTTTATTTTGGGTATTTCAAACTTGACCTATAGTAAATGTTTTGCAGTAGATTTACTGTTAGTAAGGAACAAGGAGTGAATAGCGTGACAAGTAAATTTATAGATAACACTAATTTCTTTCTAGTAGTCAAAGTGAGAGATGACAGGAAATATGCAAGATGTTACAATCTTTTCAAACCTGGTTAGAAACAAGTACTAAAATGTTCTGCTGTTGTCATTTAAACCAATGATAGGCATTTTTCTGGAGTATAGTGTTCACTGCTGGAGAACTGTAGTCCTGGAGTTGTACAAAAAAAGTGTAACTGTCTAGTTAAAAGATTCTAGACTTACTTATGGTTTGGCATAATAATTATCAAAGTATGTCCCAGATGTGCTGATGTGTAATATGGTTATAATTGAGTTCAGTATCTTTGGTTTGCTTATCATAAGATTCAATACATTCTGTACTAAGACTCTGCTTAGAATATTACTTTGTTCTGTTTTGACAATAGGCACAAGTTTTTACTATTAAATAGGGGCTTTGTGTAGATTTTTTATGCTTTTCTGTGTGTCTAAAAATTTAGGTAACTAGATTAGGAGAGGTGGTGTTTTGACATAAGCTTGTCAACTTGGGTTTTTTGGGTTTGTGATTTTTTTGTTAAAAATTCTTCATGTAAGCCAGTGAGGGTTGTAAGTGTGAATGACTGATCAAAGAGGTCAGTGAAATGGACTGATATATAAGGGAAAGCTGGTTCAAAGTGCCAGGGAGCCTAATATCTCCTTGGAGAGGCTGAGAAACAAGAGGACAAGAAACAAGTGTGGGAAAAACTGAGTGGGAGAAAAACACTGAGGAGGCACAGACTGCCTAGGAAGGGGTGAGAGGACACCTGGCAGGAAAGAAGATAAGTGAGTCTATAATTCCTAGAAACCGCCAAATGACTTAATTGGATAAACCCCCTTACTAGCTTTAGTACATGAACTTAATTACCATGCTTGTTTTGATGAGAGGGGTCCATATTTCAAAGATACTGCTGAAAGTTTTATTTCATATTGTAAAGGTCTAATTGAAGCCAAATACATTAAATCTAATGTAGTGCCTTCTGTGTTCAAAACATTGTACAAGCAGAGCTCTATGACTTGAGCAGGTTTAATTTGTTCAAAGGCTTGTTGCTCAGGGCCCTATTTGAAATTGTTCTTCTTCCGGGTTGCTTGATAGAGAGAGCTTACAATCAGACTGTAATTTGGAATATGCATTCTCCAAAACCCCACAACACCTAAGAAAGCCTGTGTTTCCTTCTTACTAGTTGGTGGAGACATAGCTGTTATTTTGTTGATCACATCCATTGTGAGCTGACGACATCCGTCTTGCCATTTTATTCCTAAAAACTGGATCTTCTGTGCAGGTCCCTTGACCTTACTTTGTTTTATGGTAAAACTGGCTTTCAGAAGGATTTGAATTGTTTTCTTCCCTTTCTCAAAAACTTCTGCTGTGTTAACCCACACGATGATGTCATCAATGTATGGCAGGTGTTCTGGAGCCTCACCCTGTTCCAGTGCAGTCTGGATCAGTCCATGCCAAATGGTAGGGCTGTGTTGGGGCAGTCGGTTCCAGGTGTCCTGGACGCCCCTCCAAGTGAAAGCAAACTGTGGCCTGCACTCTGCCGCCAAAGGGATTGAGAAGAACGCATTAGCGATATCAGTTGTGGCATACCACTTGGCTGCCTTTAACTCCAGTTCATATTGGAGTTCTAGCATGTCCGGCATGGGCAGCACTCACTGGTAGCGTGACTTCATTCAGGCCGCGATAGTCTACTGTTAGTCTCCACTCTCCATTGGACTTTCGCACTGGCCATATGGGACTGTTAAAGGGTGAGCGAGTCTTGCTGATCACTCCTTGGCTCTCCAGTCGACGAATCAGCTCATGGATGGGAAGCAGGGAGTCTTGGTTGGTGCGATATTGCCGCCGGTGCACTGTTGTGGTAGCAGTTGGCACTGTTCTTCAACCATCAGCAACCGCACAACAGAAGGGTCCTCCGAGAGACCAGGCAAGGTGGACAGCTTTTAATTTCCTCCGTCTCCAAGGCAGCTATACCAAAAGCCCACCGGTACCCTTTTGGGTCCTTGAAATACCCTCTCTTGAGGTAGTCTATGCCAAGGATGCACGGAGCCTCTGGGCCAGTCACAATGGGGTGCTTCTGCCACTCATTCCGGGTTAGGCTCGCTTCGGCCTCCAATACAGTTAACCCTTGGGATCCCCCTGTCACTCCAGAAATACAAATGGGTTCTGCCCATTCATAGCTTGATGGCATCAGGGTACGCTGTGCACCAGTGTCTACGAGAGCCTTATACTCCTGTGGGTCTGATGTGCCAGGCCATCGAATCCACACAGTCCAGTAAACCCAGTTGTTCCTTTCCTCCACCTGGCTGGGGGCAGGGCCCCTCTAGTCCTGGTCATAGTATTCATTACTCACTTCTTGTAAATACGAATCAGAAGTCCCTTTATTAAGATAGGAAGTATGATCAGCTTTTCTACTCTGGGGAACTGCCCACTGGAAACTGGAGCAGCAATTTTCCTGGGAGAACCCCCTTTTGTGATTGTTTTTCCTTGCAACTCACGTACCCGTGCCTCTAGGGTCAAGGTAGGTTTTCCATCCTACTTCCTCATGTCCTCTCCGTGGTCACTCAAGTAAAACCACATGGTGGCCTGTGGTGTGTACCCACTGTATCCTTTTTCTTGAGCAGAGGGATGCTTACTCCTAATGGCTGAGATACTGGTCTGTACAGGTAGGGAGTAGGGCATAACATCTTTGAATTGCTGGAATTCCCGGGACAGTTTCTCCACAGCCGAGACGCAGGCCCATAGGGAGGAAGAGAGACTTTCTTCATATTGCCAGAGTTAGTCAGCCAATTCGTCCACCGTTTGTCCCTCTCCGTCTTTCCAGGTCATTACTGCCAATGAGTTTGCATGCAATGCTGGTGCGCTCCATACAAACTTCCGCCACATGGGTCGTGTGCACTTGGCTTCACCTGGATCTTTTGATCGTTGTCCAGGTCATCATAAATCACTTCCAGCACAGCTAATTCCCTCAGGTACTGGATACCTCTCTCCATGGTGGTCCACTTGCCTGGGTGACATACAACACCTTCCTTGAAGGGATACCTTTCCTTCACACCTGACAGGAGTCGCCTCCAGAGGCTGACTTGTGCCCTTTGTCCAATCACTTTGTCAATGCCCCCTTCCCTAGAAAGGGATCTCAGCTGCTTGGCTTCCCTACCCTCTAATTCCAGGCTACTGACCCCAATATCCCGGCATCGTAGCAGCCAGCTGAAAATGTGCTCGCTTGGATGATGGCTGAAATCTTTTCATAAATCTCACAGCTCACTCAGCGACAGGGATCGGGTGGTTACCATCTCATTTATGAGTTCTGCTTCTTCCTCCTCCTCATGATGGCCCTGCTTCAGAGTAGTCTGCCTCGTCCACTTCTTCCCTTAGTAGGGGAAGAGTTTCTTCCCTTACTAAACGAGCTGACTTTTGCTTCCAACATTTCTTCTTGTGTATAGGGGTGACTGATACCGGCACGGGTTAGTTCTCTGGTTCAGCTGCAATGCTTGTTGCCAAGGTTGGAGTAGCCGCGGTGCCTGTCGTTTTGTCGTCAAAACAGAGACTTTCTCTTTTCCTTGAGGGTTCTGAATAGTGTTGAACAGGGCTTGGTGGGCATGGGCCAGGCCCTAGCATGTTGGAGTGATTTGTGTCTCTTTGGAATTGCCAGGGTGACAACATACTTTTTCAAAATACTTTACTAGTTTTTCAGGATTCTGCATTTGTTCAGGGGTGAAGTTCAAAAACACTGGAGGTGACCACTGTACTAGGCACGTGCCCATACTATCCCACACACCCTGCCACTCATAACTATCCAGCCCTGGGCCAGATCTGTGGGTGGTATTCTTAAATAGTTGTTTAACCTTAAACAAGACCTGAAACACATTCAGGAGACATAGCAATAGAAGCATCCTAGTTTGAACATCCCAAGGATATTAAAAATTCTCAAGAGCTGTTGTAATCAGCCCGGAGGAGAAGAGAAGGTGAAGGAGCGGGCGTAAGTGTCCCCCCTTGTCTCCCCCATAAATTGGCTCTCCGAAGAGAAAAGGTAAAGCATTTAATTTTAATAGTTTCCAAGAGATGGTTCCCGAAGTATGGAGCTCACGGCAATGCTGAGTACTAATACCAAATTAGTCTCATGACGAGTAATTTTATCATATCATAAGCCAGTGTAACACAGTACAGCAAAATGATAACCTTAATCCAGCCTTCAGCAGTGATAAACAGTACAACAGGGAATATATACTGCACATAAGGTGTTACATAACAACTCTGAAAACAAGCACAACAACTCTGAGAGCAAATAAATCAACATTAAGACCAGCGACTATTAACCTAATAACGAAAGCTTATAACAAATTTGTTTTAACATGCTCTGGCCAGAACTGTTGTTATCTCAACCCTTCGAGCCCCACGTTGGGCACCAAAAAGACTGTTGTTTAACCCGGCAGGCAGCTAAACACCACACAGCTGCTTGCTCCCCAGTGGGTAAAACTTGTAGGTTGAGATACAGACAACTTAATAGCACAGAAAAGGAAGGGAAAATAATCATAATGATGAAGCAATATACAAAACAAGTGATGCACAATGCAATTGCTCACCACCCGCTGACCGATGCCCAGCCAGTTCCCGAGCAGCGGACCCCTCGCCAGCTTTTCCCCCAGCTTTATAAGCTGAGCATGACGTCATATGGTATGGGATATCCCTTTGGTCTGTTGGGGTCAGCTGTCCCAGCTGTGTCGCCTCCCAACTTCTTGTGCACCCCCAGACTGCTCGCTGGTGGGGTGGTGCGAGAAGCAGAAAAGGCCTTGATGCTGTGTAAGCACTGCTCAGCAGTAACCAAAACATCAGTGTGTTATCAACATTATTCTCATCCTAAATCCAAAACACAGCACTATACCAGCTACTAGGAAGAAAAAGAACTCTATCCCAGCTGAAACTAGGAGACATATGTTTCCATACTTAAAGTAGTCTGTCATTAAAAATATTTACCGTATTCCAGAACAGCCTTACTAAGGGCTTGACTCTGGAAAAGGCTGGCCCACGTAGTCTTAAATCAGCAACTCACCTATAAAACTATAGGGAAACCCATTGACTTCAGTGAAGTTGGCCCACGTGTAACTTGGCACAGTGTTCTAAGGTCCATGGATTTTCAAAGGCTTATGCCATGTTAAAGTTTGGACATTAATTATTATCAATACTGCATAGTTATTGCTTGTGAACTATACCACTTGTAGGTTCAAAATTAACTTTTGAGGTATACTAAAAAATGTTGTAAATAGTTGAATTTTTTTTTAAGATGTGTAGTAGAGGTTCCTCATTATTGCTGCCTAAACATGAAGGTCTATACCAAGATTCAGAGGTGCACTTATATACTGATTCCATTTATTCCTGAGGTTGACCTTCAGGTGGCTAGCAAATAGCAAGATTGTGTAAAAAAAAAACCTGAATAAATCATTAAGATGCACAGTTGAGAAATCAGTTGCCTGAAATTAGAATATTAAGTTCAGTAAGTACAAATGAGCAGAAAATTTAGGTTCTTCAGAAATGTCAACACTCATCACTCAGAGTCAGTTTATTGTTCCAGTCAATTTGCATGGATAACAGCATTAACATGACCCTATTTTAATTAGCAATTACAAGTATTCTGTCCGGATGCATAATTAGCTCAGGACTATGATTTTTTTTTTTCTGTAGTCAAATGATTTCGCTATTTATTTGGCAAGCAATTTTCTTTCCTGACAAGTAACAGTAGTATTGAGGTTGGTATGAAAAGTGACAGGAAAATTAAGTGGTTTTGTTCTTCATTTATCCTGTCTTTTCCCTAATTGCAGTTACTTGCAATTTCTGCGTGATTTTTGAAACACGACTATACATTTAACCCAGCAGCAAATCTTTGTTATAAATGTTATGACGTTAATAGGTTTGATGTTTTTTCCCAGCCTTTATCCTTTTGTTCAATTGAATGCTGGGGGTAAACTTAAAGGGCCTTTTCTTGGGGAAGAATTAAACATGTAATTTGACCATGGATCTAGTTAACAGTGATAACAAGTCTGTAATTTCCAATCTTCTTCAGTGAATATGGTGATTATCAAAGTTCTTTGAGTATCTTTTTGAGTGCTGTTGATTCACTGAGAAGTCAAGGAAGTTTTAACAGTACAGCTTAAGTATCAGATTTTTTTTTACAACAGCTTAAGTATCAGATTTTTTTTCTGCTTTTTAGGAAACCTCTCTCTTCTGTAGAGTTCCATATTAGTAATGAATTAACAGAAGTTATTCCAAGTTCAAATCCCTGCTCTCAGAGTGACATAGAAGGACCTTTTTTACTTACGAAGGATGTTTTTAAGGAAGAATCTACCCAAGATAAATATTTGAAGACTGACTATGCAACTGAATTTAAAGAACAATGGCAAGGTAAAGTGTTTAATTCACTGTTTTCTAACTTTTTGTGGAGTCAGCTTGTTAACTTCCATCATTTTTTGTGCATGATCCATAGACATTGAGGAGATCATTTGGGTGATCACAGCCTTTGCAATTGCAGAAGTTATAACCATTTAAGAGAGATTTATTCCCTGGAGAAGCAGGGCTTGTCTTAACAGTTCAAGATAGATGCAAGCCAAAAGAAGTTTCAGGCTGATCAAATATATGGCAGAAGGTGACAAAAAGTATCACAATAAGTAGATCACATCAGGTATTGATCAAAATGCTAATGATCCTTTGTACCTCAATGAAATTAGATCCCTGTGGCATGTTCTTTTACCGTGTCAAGGAGGGAGAGAAGTAAGCAGTTTCTGCTCTGTTGCTGGGATGAAGATAGTTCAAATTGGGAAGTGTTCCTGTGTGTTTTCTGAAATTTTGTGATTAGTAGCGCCCTGATAGATTTAATGAATTCTGATCACAGAAAGCAAAATGTTGAGAAAGTGTTTGATTCAGCTGTATTATGGTTTATTATTCTGAACTGTCAGGTATATTTTTTCAATACAGTTTTTTTTTTTGTATATTTGTCAATTATATTACTTTAGAACAGGAAAGTAATGTAATCATTTACTAAAAGCTTTTTTCCACAGTCACACAGAGGCGACAGGTGGTTCTTGATACAATATTGTACAAGATAACATTTACTAGGAACATAGTGTCAACAATGCAAGTGTATTACAGTTAATAATTGAAAGACAGTAATCTTAATTCGTCTGATTAAGTAATTACCTGATTTTTTTTTCAAAGTTAGGTGGCATATGGCAGAAGGTTTCAATAGTTAATAAAGCTCTCTTTATTGTGTGCTTACAAAGAGAATAAAAATAATTCAGATGCTTCCTCTGTCTTAGCTATTACTTTCTTAGGAACAATCAAGAGAGCTAAATTTCCATGGGCAGGAGTCTCTGAAAGAAAAAAGTATGAATTTCATAAAACATTTTATATTTTTTGAAATTACAAATTATTATTGTGCTTAAACAAACATAAATAGGCAAGCTAAAGAGACTGGATTTTTTTTTATGGGAGAACATTAAGTTATGCACTAGTCTGATGACTGGTTTATTGAATTAGCAGATCAATAATTATCTTTCAATGTAACCGATGTGTTACTGCCAACCCTTTTTCTAACTTTCTGTTTTCATTAAAGAAGGAAATGTTAGCAAGAGTCTGTTGACTTTTGAGGGAAGTATTAATTCTAACATTTTTAAAAGCTGGCATTCTGAAAGATTTGCAAGCTATTTTGTGTCATTGAGAACCTGCTAATTAATGCCAGCTAGTCTGCTAACAGCACAAAATAGAGGTTTCGCTAAAGGCATGAAGATACATACAGAGAGTGTGAAAACATGGAAATTTACTGATAGATAAAAATTATTAGAAGTGGAATATTATGGGTGATATGACATAATTATCTAACCTGTATTGAAAAAAAATAAGAAAGAACATGATACAGGATTTGAAATGATCGTTTAAAATCTGTTTTTCCAGTAGAGAAAGATTATATTTGAATTCTAAATAGCTTGTTTTATTACTGCAGGAGTTTTTCTCTACCAGCCTGTGCATATTAAAATGTTTCATGGTTATTTCTGTTAATGTAACCCTATTCTTCCTTTCAGAGAACAAAATCAATTCCTTCAATCATTTCACTTTTTAAAGGTGTAATGTAAGAAATAATGCATGTAATACTTACTAAGAGCTGTAGTATTTAAAGGCTCTTGTTTAAAGCAAAAAAGTTTCCAATAAGGTTGTGAAGTTTGGTGTAACAGGTTATGCACACATTTAAAATATAGCTAGTAAATTATTACTGGACTATAGCAGTGGAAAACGGTAAAAAAGTTAAAACCTGTGAATTATGAAGCACATTGAATAGAAAAGCTAAAAACTTAATTTGGTTCAGTCAGTAAGTGCAGGGTTTCCCAATTACATTACATTTATATTAGATTACAAACAAGTTTTCAATATTTAGCATGCTGTTAATAGCCTTTCCGTTTTGCATAGGCTGTTTGTTATGAGAAAGAGGTCACAGTGGAATGACAACCATCTATGTACCATTAAGCTGAAGAGCACTAACTTTACACTAGCACATGATAGCACTGGCAGTGAAACCCGCATTCAAACATGAACTGAATATTTGCTCCCTAATTGATAAAGTACTTGAGCACATGCTTAAGCCTATTAAAGTTCTTGAGTGCTTTGATGATCAGAAATTACTGAATCAAAGAAAGTGATAATACCGCATTTAAGTTACAATACTAAAAAATAAGCATACTAAAAAATGTGGAACTGCACTTCCTAAAATCACAAAGTGGCAACTCACTTCAGTTTTGTGCGGATTTCAAACTCTACTTATTGCTCCAGTTGTAAAATTATGTGTTAGGAAAGCAGTTAGGTATGTGATTGCACCTGTTCCACTTCAGGGGGACACTTCAGTAAGTCATAGAATCATAGAATCATTAAGGTTGGAAAAGACCTCTAAGATCAGTGTAAGTGCATTCATGTGTAGGCATGCTTTACTGAGGTGGGGAGTAAGAGATTAAAATGTGTTAAAATTAACAAAGAAATGCACTAATTAAAATATTTGAATCACTTTAGAATAATGAGATTAATTGAAAAAACCCTCCTTTTTTCATACACTTTAAGTACTAGAGCCACGTATAATAAAAAGATACAATACAAATTAATATAATTTAAAAAAAAAACAACTATAGCTAAATTGGGATAATAAATGCAAATCAAGGGCAAAGTTTTGCCTTATTTGACCTGATTTAGTGTTAGAATATTAGGAGTTATCCTGCTTTCTTTGAATTAACAAAAATTAAATGAAAAATTATTTGAGGACAGCATGATTGAGTTTATGTCATTGAAGCAGTCTTTATTTTCTGATTGATTTTAGCACCTAATTTTGCAACCACTACTTGCCTGAATATTGAGGTGCTTCCTACTTTGTTTTCCTGGTTGCCTGAAGAAAAGGAGGAAGAATAAATCAGGGATTTTGTAAATTGTATCAGAAAATATGTCAATTTTTTTATCAGAGGTAGCCTCTCCTGAACTGTTCATCTCATTAAACAGAGGCATTTTATAACAAGACATTTATTTTTTAATTGACAGATTTCTTGAAAGGGATCTGTTTGTGTTAGCAGCGTGAAACAATTTGGGGGGAACATAATCAGTACCTATCATTTCCAGCCACTAGGAAGGAAAGGAGGGTTGTTACAGAAGGGGAGTCATTCAGGGAGTGAAAGGGGGATGTGGGAATGAAGAGGCTTCCATGTTGGTAAAAAATAAGGGAGAAGACCAAAAAACTCCGTTTTCCCTTCTATATGTATTATATATGTATAATATGTGAGTGTATATATATGGGTATATTAAATTGCAAATATAAAGGGTTGCATCAAATAGAGTTGTGATTACTCCATCAGTTCTGTCTCAATTCAAAAGAAAATAAGGTCCATAATGTCATCTTTCTTGAAATCATAATAATTTGTAACCTATATTTTTGTCTGCTCGTTTTGTAAATAAATTTTTTGTTGCTTCAGAATTAGAGAATCTGCATTTAGGTTTAGATGTGTATGGAGAGACTGCCTCATTTCTACATTAAAAATTGCACTGAACTAAGTTTCTCAGCCAAAAATTACCTCAGAAGTTCCTTTATCATGCTTTACAATGCAAAAAGGGAATGAAAAGAAAGTACCTTTTCTTTTTAACAGGTGTTACATAAGACAAAAGAAAAAGCAAAAGAAAACCGAAGCTTATCAAAGCTTATTGGAAGTCTAGACTTTGCTGCATTTAAAGCTTAAAATTCCTAAAATATTTAAAGTAAATAGTAGTTATTGTTTTGCTGACATTTATAGCATTCCAACAGTTGCTCAACAATTTTCTTTATTTTGATATTTCTTATGTTTATATTGTTTGTTAATGTATTTTTTCGTATTTTTCTTCAGATTTATGTATGGAAGAGGAACTTGTTTTTATTGATAATCTTGAAAATTTTCGTAGAAAACTGCCTACTTCATCTGTACTTCTGAGCAGACTACAGTTTTTTTTAGTGAAAGATCCCCTTTTAGATTCTGAAGGACAGAATTTAACAGAAGAGAACATTTTCAGGTATCTACAAATTGTTGTATCATATTAAACATAAATAACAGTCTGTGTGTAATGCCATTAACATTTTAACACCTTCTGTTGTATGTTGCCTTTTTAACTAAATTATATTTGCAACAGGTAAAGACTTCAGCTGTTCTTCTTACTTACGAAAAAATGAGTAGAATGAAATTTATATGCATTATTTAAGAAAACGGGATAAATGAAATGATGTCATTTTTACATTCTGTACATGTGAAACATGCTCAGGGTTTTAGTTTTGGAATACAGAAAAAATGTCCATCTTTAAGGGACCTGGTCCTCCCTCAGACTGACTGATTCCCTATCAGTAAAATGCCACTAAATTTAATTGGGCCAGGATTTTACACATGCTTCCGTGTTCCTTCTTTCTCTCCTCTCAGTCATGCTGTCAGTAAATCCATGCTCTTACCCTGCTGAATTGTATTTCTTCAAGTTCAAATATTAATTATTTTTATGTTTTTGCTCACTTTCATATTGCTAGGTTGATTGAATTTAATTGAATGATGTCTTGTGTCAGGAATTTGAACAAACTGGTACATTAAAACAGGTATAAGTTATATTCAGAATGTGCCTAGTATTTTGTAAATATATTCATCTGTATACATACATTCATAAAGTCTGGCTAAATTTTGTGCTGGTTTACTCCATGTCTGGATGACTTGTGTAGCTTCCTTTGCACTTGATAGGGTTG
Organism: Fulmarus glacialis; assembly: GCF_000690835.1. Classification (NCBI taxonomy): domain Eukaryota; kingdom Metazoa; phylum Chordata; class Aves; order Procellariiformes; family Procellariidae; genus Fulmarus; species Fulmarus glacialis. Next base: position 18,651 of record NW_009192053.1, read on the forward strand.
CATGATTCACAAGCAAGGCAAAGCAGGTTTTAACTGATTTAACTGTACCTATATAGCAATAGAACAGGGAGGAGTGGGGTTGTTTGCCTGTTTTTCCAAACAGAAGCCCTGACCTCACAGTGAGTCTTGGACATAAGACTATGTGCATATGTGAGTACTGTAAATATCCACCGAAAAGGACATGATCCAAATTCTGCAATGACTTTCAGAAATACCAGTCATAGGAGAAAAAAGTGGTGATGTGAACCTTTACAGAAATAGCTCTGTTTACTAGCAAAGCCACCAGCTTTCTCAAGGTGGGAGTCCAGATCTCCTAGTGGAGCACACAGGGAAATGCATTTAGACAAAGACATACAATTAGACATACTCCTACTTAAGATAACATTCAGTGAGCATCCCAAGGCTAGGCGTGGAACAATTATAATCTTCAGTCTAAAGTATTCCTCCAGGAAAACGGCGGTGTCAGGAACCGATGAGGAAGCTATCCCCCTAAAAAGTCATTACAGATTTAGTGCCTGTAGTGGCCATGAGGGGCAAGCCTGAGGAAAGGTTTTCTTTATACTTCAAAAATCTTCATGCCTGTTCTGCTTGTATCCTTGCTTTACAAGGCAAGTAGTAGCCTCACTCCTGAGTTTTACTTCTTGGCATTTAAAAAGTTTGTCAGTTAAACCAGGGAACATACTTTTAGTTTTCATTTTAATTAATAGTGAGCACACTCTGCCGCCTTTGGTGCTGAATAATTCCTGAAAATAGAAATGAAAGGTGAGAAAAGATAAATAATGTCAACATTATAGATTACAGAAATTTTGTATGTAGCAGAAAAACTTAACATTAGAAGAAAATTAGGTCTGCAGCTTTTACAGAAAACATCTTTACATGGCAGGACTTACGTGTTGAGATGATGAACAATTTCAATGTGGGATTTTTTTCTGTAACTTTTTTAAGGCAGGTCCCAATATTAAATGGTTCTACTCTGCATATAATGCACTATTTTTTTAAAAATCATTTCAGTTAATTACACAGATTGGTACAGCATCCCTTGGAATTGCTTTCTTAGAAAAGCATGGATTTAGAAAAAAATAGCTTTTGCCACATATATGGCTATCAAAGCCACTGCTAAGACTTTTAATCTTGGATATGAAGTCATCAAAGAAGTAACTTGCTTTATTTTATGATCTTTTAAAGGGAATGTTTGACTTTCCAAAATGGAATGGAGATGCAAGAGAGTAAAAACGAATTGCAGGGGATTAAAGAGAACTTCTGTACCATATCTGTAAAAGATGAAGAGGTATCATTATGTTGTTTATTACTAATTATTATATTAGTAATTCCTTTATATTATGCATAAGGGTTTGTTCATCTGCAAGTCATTTTACTGAATTCTTTTTGTACTTGCCAAATATTTGTGGCCTTCATATTTCCAAGATTAGAAAACACTGGTATTATTTGTGGGTTTTTAATTCTTGAATACTGTTGTTGGGAATCTCCACACTGATTAGCTGTTTCTGCTGGGACCTGATGTGTTGGCAGTTTTATGTAGGTACTGTTACACTAAGAATAAAAATTAACCAGAACAGGAAGCCATGACATGTGCATGGGAAAGGGAAAGCTGCAAAACATATTCTGGGATTTTGGGGGCCAGCTTGGCATCTTTTTTTAAAAGAAGTCAAATCTTTTTTTTTCTCCATTTTTCAAAATTCTAAAAAAAACTTTCAATGAAATAAACGAGGATTTTACTTGTTTGGGAACTGTAAGTTCAAATCCACTCTTTATTTGCCACTGACTCAATTTGAAATACTGTGACACTATTTTTTTCTGTGTATTGAGCAAAGTTGTTGTATGCTCTGTAAATGTCATAGGACTTCTTTCTTAAAAGCTTTTAGATCGGTTTAGAATTAAGATATTTCAAGATTTTGAAAAAACTTGAACTATCCAGTAACATCAAAGGAAATTTACTTCCCGTTCTATTGTGATTAATATTTTTCAGTATTTCATGTTGCCTGTTGAGTTAGAATTCTGCAAACCCAGCAATGGCAGATCAGATTCTGTAAAGATTCCATCATACTTGGAACTGAAAGAGTTGTTAAATTTAGCTCCAGAAACTATGGCTGATGAAGACATGTGCAAAGAGCTGATCAAAGAAGGTGAGGGTTGGTTTTCTTAAATGCTTGAGTTGATTTTCCCTTCATTTGCACACGTTACACTATCTAGCTCTTTTGTGTTCAGTTCACTTATGAATTACATCCCAGCCTGTCAAATGAGAATTTCTTTGTATGAGGCTACGAACTGTGCTATACCCAGATTTCTGAGTATTAGAAATGTCTCCTCAAGTAGCCAAAGGGAAGTGAACTGTTTGCCATTTGGTTCAATCCATAGTTGTGTTGTAATCTTGGAAACAAATGTAACATGAGCCATGATTCATGATATCCAGTCTACCATGAACATAATAATTTAATGTTATGTTTTCTTATCTGTAATTAAATTTACTTTCAGAGACATCCTTACAAGGATTATGTGCAGTACAGTTATACTGTAAAAATTGCTTGTATTACATTGTAGTTGCAAACACGAAAGCAGATTTCTGGAAAAAAAGAGGTTAAATATTCCCATGGAAAACAAGAATATTCTAAATGACAGCAGTAATTTCTTTAAAGGAATTTAAGAAAAGTTGCTAAATACTTTTATACTACAGATAAGTATAACTTTAATGACAGCTATTGGCTATTGGATTGATATCTATGACAGTATTTTGTGTAGTTAAAAAGACAGCGCTTGAGATTTTTTTATTTTGATTAAAAAACAGTTTGCATTGGTTTGGCAAACAAGTGAGGAAAACCAAACCTTTGGTGGGCAAGTGAGGAAGCAGCTCCTTTAAAGAAGCAAGGTTCGTGCTTCTGAGTGTGGAGGGTGTGTGCTGAATTCTGTTTCTGATAGGGCAGCAGTTTGGAGTAATACAGTCTCTTACTGAAGACAGGAACAAAACTTTTAAAGTGTATATTTGACTAAGGCAGTTTCATGTGCATTCCTCTGGTACATTTAGTACATCACAACCTACATGCCATGTTCCAAGCTGAATGACCCAACCTCCACTGCAGAAGTTTGAGAATTTTGTACATAGATGTCAAACCTTCTTTTTTGTTCTGTATTAGTCCTTTTTAGTAGCAAGAGAATCTACATACACAAAGTCCTGGTAAACTACATTTAGGCTACCAGAAATCACATCACTGTAGTCATAAGAACTTTGAATAGTTCAGATACTGACTGTACAATATTGTATTTTTTTTTCTGGCACCTTTAAGGGATGAGACTGAGCACTGCTCTGATCAGCTTTGGCATTTGGGGTTACTAAGCATAACTGTAATTTTTCATAATAATCTGTTACGGAGATTCAATAAAAAGGTTAAAAGAAAAAATTGCTATGACAGGAAGAAGGAATAAATGGTTCGTTTATGGCACCTTTTAAAATCTGTTTTCAGATCTCAAAGCAGAAATTACATACAAAATAGAAATTTCCAAGTACTGTCCCATAGCACAAGAGGTTTGCTCCAGTAATAGCAGAAGTATGTTGGAACTCTCGGAGTCAGGTAGGAAGATCTACAGAAATCAAGGGTTGATATTTAAAATAAATTCTTCAATTAATTGTCCCCATATTCTGTTCTTGGGAGTACATGCACCACATAGATGTAAGATAAGAATGTTTGCTTTGTGTAATCTACTATTTTGTACCTGTGCCATAAGCAAGTAGAAGTGCCATACTCCTTTCAAGAGTTTTAAAAGCTAAACACAACCAACTTTACAGTTCCCTCATGTTGCTTTTGGTCGCAAGTAGTGTCTATATCTTTTGCACTTGATTAGCTTTTTAGATTTTTTTATCTAACAACTTACCTACCTCGAGCGGGCAGAGGAAAGTTAAGGCAGATTGATTAAAATTGTGGAGTCAAAGAGCACAGATTAAAGGTTGTTGAAGTCTTATGTAAATGTGTTCGAAAGAGGGTGGTGGAGGACAATCTAGGGAGAAGTACTGAGTTTATAACTTCTAGAGGTTCAAAACTCCTGTGCAGACATTTTGGTTTGCAAATGGTGCGGTAATGCTGTGTGATCGCAAAATTAAGTCATGTAGTCACCAGACATGTTTTCCACAGAAATAAACTGAAAGTGTTGAATATTTGCTAATGTGTGCATTGAATCCTGGTTTCTCCTACACTGGCATCAGGAAATCCTTTATACGTACCCACCTTTAATAGCTTGAAAACTCAGTCAGGCATGCTGGTTACAATGCATACCAATGCCAGACAAGTTTGGTGTCTGACTGTTCAGACTAACTATCCAACCTCAGTTGGATTTCTTCAGGTTCCAGGTGTAATCTCTCAAAATATGGATATTCTTGCCAGCCCTACCCTTTTCACAGCTTAATGTTGGCTGGCTAAGAGAGGCAGAAACATGGCTGTGCTTGTGACATTTTTCACCTTTTATTTCACGCAGAAAAGCCCATGCGAAGAGTGACATTTACAAATGGATCTGGGCAGAGGGCAATACTTGAATAAACATGTACCTCTCATCCTAATGTATATCCTATCTTGGAAAAAGTCTATCCATCATTGCATTGGACAGTAGCAGTATTGTCCTCCAGTGCATGTTCACTTCATAGTTTTCCATCCACCAGTTACTAAAATCCTTGAGAAATTTTGAGTTTTCTGCAGACCAAGACCCCTCTTCTTGTCTTAGTTTCAGTATAATTTAAACTGGACTGATGGTTGTCCCCTTCAGGCTAATAGCATCACACTCCTGATATTGTATTGTAGTGGGCTTTTGGTGGGAGCTATCATATCAGCTCCAAGTGTCTGATATAAAAGCTCAAGGCAAACCCACTGTATGTTGTACCAAGACAAAGTTAAACTGAGTTTCCATTTGGAGATTATTGCCTAGCATGATTAACTGTAAGCTGAATCTAGTGCGCTACCTGACTGCTCTTTACTTCTAAAGCTTATGGTAAGCAGGAGGAGCTTAACTGCAGTAGATCTGAGCAGTTTCGGACCTTGCTCCTGTATACAGTAGTAACAAGTTGACTATGATCTTATTTAGGATATTGTCCATTCTTCCAGAGTAGATGAGTAGTCAAACCATCTTGAATTGTTTTTAAAAGAAAGTGATGGCATTAATCTTTATTGCCAGTTTGCTCTGCCATTGAATCAGGCAAGATTCAATTATTGGGGCACAGGCAGCTTCCATGTCTTTTTTTTTTTTTTAGGATATACTCAGATCTGTAGGGTAGAGGCCTGCAAACCTGTACAGGCACTGCTAAGACACTGTTTGGTAATGGAATTTCCTGCATCAGGTGTCAAATTTCAGCAGAGATCTGATACAGTCTTCATCTTGTAATTAATTTTGCTATTTATGACTTACCAGAAGTGAAATATGTTTGCTTGAACTCAGAGAAGAAACAGTCATAAAATAATGGCATTTTCTGTAAACATTTCATTCCTTGCCTTCCTCTCCTGCTACCTATAGGGATTGTTTATTGATAACGGGGTTGAGGGACAAGAGAATTCACTCAGTCATTAATGCTCTCAGAAGGGGGATGGCACCCTAAGTGTAGGCAGAGTTTAAGTAATATAGCTGGTCAAAATGTTCCAGTCTCAAAGGCAAAAATAACTAGACAAAACCAAATATGAACAGTATTGCTCAAAGAGAAATGATTGTTCTTCTTAGATATGTCAGGAATTTTTGCTGTTTTGAGATCAACTGCTGTCCCGTTCAAAGAAAAGTGCTAAATTTTTTTCTCACCACAAAAAGCAGTTTGTGAGCTGAAGTTCACAGCAGAAGTTCACTGAGCTTTTTTTGCTCAAAGTAAATGGGAAAGAAATTATACTGATTGGAAGTCTGTTTCTTTTGTAACCACTTTTATTTCTTACCTCTTTTTTTTCCCCAATGTGTACTGTACATTCTCTGGCTTTCTAACACTGTCCTTTATCCTTCCTGCCATACAATCTGCTTGTTAGGTTGGACAAGGAGCAGCTGTAAGCAGCTGGGCAGGTGGCTGATTCATAGACTGCTGTGTGCCAGTTGGCCAAACAATGTGTGTGTGGTGATTGCAGCTGCTTACTGCCTGTTGGAATGAATAGGGAATTTGTTACAAGTGTTTTCCCTTATGGAGGCATCTAAGTACTTAACATTTTTCTGGCTGTTAGGTTTCACAGAACATGGAGAAACTATGTTTTTTGTGACCTCTACTAGAAATTACAATGAGTACTAATTCTGCTTGAAAGAGTAATTTTGTCGTTAAAATCCTGACTGACTGTGAAATTCCTGAGTCCATTCATCTGAATGTTACAGCCGCCACAATATTGTCTGAAGTCTCTCTCCCATCTAATTAACTTCATTTATGTGGGAACTATCTAAGAAGGCCAACAGGGATGAACACTTAATATTAAAACCTCAGCCATAGTACATGGTGATTTAATCATAAAAATCATCTTACATGGGAAAAGTATGTAGCCACTCCATTACAGAATGAGTAAAGGAATGTGGTCTACACATTATTATCCCCAAACTGTCTGGAAATTAAACGTGAAGTATTTGGGTTTTATTGCTTAAATAGTGAATTGTCCCATGAAAATATTTTGTATTTTAATCCAAAACTTCACTAGTGTAAAATTCCTGAATATGTGTGTTTCATTCACAAGTAGCTTTGTGATTTAGACTGTTTATTTTTGTTTTGGGTGGGGCTTTATGCAATTTCTAGCTAAATATGTTCCATACCTGAAAGACAAAATGGAAGTACCTTTAACTCCTCCATGCAGACAACAAAGATCATGGGTTAATTTTCTGTGCACAAGACTTCAAGAAGAACCTATTCCTCTTTCTGGTAACAGGTAATGAAAACTTTGTATTAATAAATCCTGTCATAAATCCTCTAAATTAGTGCAAAAATAACTTTAGCCTATTTGTAAGTTAGTAGTTTTGTTCTTTGAGACAGCTGCATATATTTTGTGTTTTGCATGAAAGAGTGGACAGAGTGCATGACCCGTATCTGTGGCTTTTTAGGGGAGCTTGAAAAAGGAAATGACAGTCGCTACTGTAGACCTCTTTCTCTTGGGGGACTTAATAGCCTGAAAATCCAGTCTCCTTTCTGGAGTAGGCAACAGTAAATATTTATGTATATAGCAAGTATGTATGTGTGTATATGCATATATTTACACATATGGCAAACACATATGTTGAGCAAGTATCATCACCTACAAAATCTCTAGAAGAGATACAGGAAGAAAGTATTGTTTGTGTTTTTGGGATATCCCCCAACAATGGAATTTAAACCCTTTCGTGCTGACATAGGATCAGGAATGCTTCATCCTTTCATTCTCATCTTGTTTGCGAGACTAGCATTTTTTGCCCTGCTATCTTTCTCGCATATGCACAAAAGAATTTAAATATCCTTTTGGGGAGGGAACCACAATCTAGATAGAATTTTCATTTGGTGCCACTTTACTTTGTGAACCAGCCTTGATGGCTCCTCTCACGCCTTCATGTTCACCATGGTTTTACATCAAGTGACCCCCTATATGAACAAGAGCAAATTTTAATGAATGAATGAATGAACTGAAAATTTACAGAAAAAGTAAATCTTTAAAAGGTGATTTTGTATAAATCAAAATTCAACAGATAATGCTGTTAAACTTCATACCTCCAAGTCCTGTTTTATGTTCTTCTTAGTATTTTGATTACAGAGCCCTCTAGGGAATACTTAGAATGTTTGGTATGGCAATCAGAGAAGTATCGGGATAATATGAACTCTCTTTTGCTTGTCGGTAAGGATTTCTAGTTGATGATCAATTTCTAATTGATGTTGAAGAGTTCCATGTACATGGAGAAAATATAGCAAAAAAGATAATGTTATATTATAGAGCACATCTGTTGAACCATTGAAGTTTATCCAATTAATGTAACCCTCTGAAGTTTGGATTATCTGATTCTTTTAGTACATATAAAAAGTTGAAGTACAGCAACATAGAAGTTAGTGTGTCATGTATCCTTCTATGGAGATAATTTGAATGAAGTAAGAGTTTTATTTCATTTTGAAAATGTTCAGCTCACTACTACTAATTGTATTCCATAACTGTGGTAATTGAAATTTGGTGATCTGTTGAACTCTTTTCTGTGTGCTGTTTTTCCTTAAATAATGTTTCAAAATATGTATCAATCAATAGAAAAGCACTGTTAATGGAAAATAATAACGTGACAAGAGCAGAGTTCATGTTAGGAAGCAAAATATACAAACCCAAAATAAGCTGCACGTTATTTCTGACAGCACCGCAATACTTATTACTACTGTTCTTTCATTTCATTTTATTTGCCTTCATTTTGCAAGTCTCGGTATTAAGTTATGTATATTGACTTGTTATGTTGTCCAATTCATTTGTACGTTCATTTACAGTTGAAAATAATGTATAGTAGGCTCATTATTATTTAAGTTTTTTTTTTTTTTGAGGTAAGGATTATGTTAAGTCTTTGTAAGCATGACAAGTAAACCCACAGATAATGAACAAGATCATTTGTAACTTCAGTAATGCAGCTACACATTATTAGATTTGAAAAAAATTTCAGTCCCCCACTTACTCGTGCACTCAATAAGTAAAAAGCACACTTGCTCTGATAACACTAACTGCTTTGCTCTAAAGTCTATCAATGGACACTGAGTTACAAATGGAAGTATAAACAATGGATATATGTAGTAGGTCATCAGTACTTGAGAGCTTTCATTTCCAAAATGACATTCTGTTTTCATGTTTCTAGATTATGAATAATATACGTTGATTTGTGTTTTTTGTAGAGCATCAGACTGTTAAACTTGCATACCAGCGTCATTCACTTACAGAACTGAAGGAATTGCTACTAGTTGAGGTAGAAGCACCAATGCTTAGCTCACTAGAGGAGGGCTGGTGGCTTCAGCTGGGTTTAAATCCAGTCTCCATAGAAATTTTGGAGCGATTAAATATGGATGCCAGTAATGCAAACAGTTTGCTTCCTACAGAAGCAGAAACATTCACACGATTTACATCATATCAGTTAGAAAGTAAGTATCTTCTTTTTAAAAAAAAGTGATAAAAAGGCAAAGATAGGTACTTTAACAGAGAATCACACAGTGACAGTTACATACCTCCAAGAAGGAAAGAAATGGAAGATTTCTTATTCTCAAGAACAAAATATTTTATAGCAATATGAAGTAGCAACACTACTACAATTAAGGTGTACTTTCACAAACTTAGAACAAATTGTAGGAACAAAGGTGTTTAACTACACCAAGTTAGTTTTTCTATTAATGTGCAGATGAAAAGTAGCCTCCACCAGCCATACTATTTTTTAATAAAATAGTTTCATACAGGAGAATTTCTTAACAAATAGTAATTTTGCATTGGAATATTTTAATAAAGCAGATATTCATATAGTCCTGTCTGCAGAAGGTCAGTGGGGAGAGTATGTTACAGTGAAAATTCTTTATTTTGTGATGCTGTTTAGAGGGTTTTTTTATGCTGGCTATGGTTTCAAATGTGAACCACTCATAAACTTCAGAATTTCTCATGGACCATTATGCATGCTTACAATCAAACTCTAACAGAAAATGCAAAAAGTTTTTTAGATTTTATTATATAACTATGGCCTGACTGTAAGGCACCAACTGTGGTTGTAGAACTCCAAGGATTGACGGTAACATGACATATTGTGAGACAAAGAGGCACCGCTTATGAAAGAATGTTTCCACTTAACTGTTTTTTATGTATCGCAAAGTGTTTAGCTACTGTATTTAATGTGGATGTGCGGCAGCAATGCAAAAAATTGCAGTTCTAGTGAAGCACATCTTTAGAGGGAGCTAATTGCATGCTTTACTTATTTTTTTTCCTTTAAAAAAAAATTGTTAATCTTTTAATTTTTCTTCCTAATGAAATCTATTGAATCCCACTTCCTAGAAATCTAACACCAGTAAGCACCATGCAGATGGTGAAAACTTCTCCAAACAGTAGAATGGCCTTCTGTTTCTCAACATTGTACGTTTTTACTTAGGACTAATCAGTACAAATTTTCTTAAAGTGAATTCTAATGATCTGGGAAGGAAGAAATAAGAAATAAAAAAATGCTTCCTCTATAATTATCCAAAATAGTTAACTCCAACTAGGAGGAAGAAAAGAAAAAATCTATGTGGCAGCTGAGAAATTAAATTTTATTTTTTAGGATGGCTTGAAGGGAAGGATTCCATGACAAACCAGGAGCTGCTTTCTGCTGAAAGACATCAGTCAGACAAAGTCATTAATCTTTACATGTCACCGCAGACTCAAAGGCAATACTTTGCCCTGCCTATGAGTGCTGCATCATCTGCCAAAATTCACAGTACAAATACATCTGAAGATCTTACTGGAGGAAGCATAAAAAAGAATAAGGTAGAAGAGGCAATTTATTTCTTAAACCAAGAAAAGAAAACCCCCAAATCATCTGAATCAGTCAGCTATAAAGATGTGTTTTCTAAACAAGACAACTCATCCAGTAGTCAAAAGCCTGCATCATTTGCACTTGCTACAAAATGGGACAACGATGATTCTGATCTGAGCAACTTTATCATGCTGAGATCTAAACATACACTCACCCAAAGAGAGGAAAAAAATTATGTAGATAGTCCTGAAAAAGGTATGTGAACCAGTTTATTCTGCCATTTTTCCAGGTTTAATTCTGCTGTCTTATACAAATTACAATAGATGCTAGTCATGCTAGTAGATTTATGGGGGAAGATATCCTTTGACGTCAATGGTAACATTTTTATCATCTCTAATGCAGCTGAATTTTTCTACCTTTTTTTTTTTCCTTTAGATATCCTAGGGGATTTTGTTTGTTTGTTTTGGTTGGGGGGGTGCTTTGTTTTTGGGTTTGGGTTTTTTATAAAAACTGGTTCTTAATAAAATAAACATATTAATTTATTCCTATTCTGACCAAGTAACTCTAAGTGGTACTTATTCCAGAAGAATCTCTTCTGTCCGTGCATTTTGAATCAGATCTCCTGGCCTCTTTAGAGAAATAATAATTATCAATTGTAGTTATCAAATTAATCATAGTTATCAAAGAGTAGTTATGAATACTCTTATTTTTGTAGAACCAACATAGCCTAGGCAATGAACAAGACTTAAAATTCTTCTGTGGAAAGAACCATTTGAGCCAATTACCTTGGTGCAAACCCCATCAAACAATGAGGCAGAAGAGGTCTTAGGGAAAACAGAAGGTTGTTGGTAGCTCTGTTGTTGTTGATGACAATGCTTATGAAAGAATCTCAGGCTATGCGTTGAGCATTGCAGAAATGCAAAATAGCAGAGAGGGAAAAGAAGTAGAAGAAAGTCGTTATTTGTTTTAGAACAGAAATATTTGTGACACAAAATATCAGGAGAGAGTGACATATTTCCAGATTCACTTTTCAGGATAAAGTTGTATTAAAAAAGAATATTTTTCATTTTTTGGACTTGTTTGGCAGAATTTTGACAATAACTTTTATCTGTGTTTCAGTTCTATGTCCCAGCATTAAAAACAAAGATTGAAATTGTTACATAGAAGCTTTCAACAATAATTCCTATAGAATGGAATTGGGATATTTATTTAATTGCAAGCTTATTTAATCTTGTAGAGGAAATTATTTCCTGGTAAAATTCATCTGTTACTGACACTGCTAGAGGCACGCATAAAACACTTCCATGGCCTCAGAAAGCAACAATCCCAATTGTAAAAGTAGGAGATCAGTGTACCTGACCTGAAGTTTTATGCTACCATCTAGTGAACTCTGACTAGAACTGCATCTCCTAACAAGAAATCCAAATGTATTGAAGACAAGTACTTACGAATAGGCTTGTCGAGGTTTGAGTTAAATGCAGTTTAGAATAGGTTTACAGGTAGACCCCAGTGTTGCAGATCAGTTAGGTCTGATATATCCATTAAAAGGTACAGGTCTTACCATACTGATGTACAAATAATGTAAATTATTGTATACTTTTGTAATAATGAAAAGTTTTTATTAAGGGTTATTCTAAATTTAACTGAAAATAAGAAATGCCAGCACTGTTTGTAGGGCTCTTTCTCTATTGTCTTTGTTGTTTGGCTTATTTTTTAAAGATGTCATTGTGTATAATATTTAGTTCAGAAAGTACACAGGAGAAAAGTAGTAGAAACAGTTCATTGATCCAATTTTGAACCCTTGTATAGGTTTTAACTTAACTAGAAAAAAAATCGTTTTTTCTTTTCTTTCTGTCTCTGTATGATCAGTTCGTTTTCTGAGGAAACGGATATTCTTAACTAGAAAAAATCAGCAATATTTAGGAGACACCTATTCAGCCAGAACCCCTTTCAGAAATAAAAAGGTAGAGCTGCCAAAGGAAGCTTTGTGGGCAGAGGCTGTAGCTCATGCATTAGTATTTATAAGGAAGAAGGGAAGGAGACTTAGAAATACTAACACGTTGCAAAAGATAGCTATGAAACAGGAGGAAAAGTTCTTTTCAATAAGCAATTTTTCTATTCTTTTTTTTGCCATTTGCGGTTTCCATGTTCTTTCTGAATCATATACAGTATCTGAACTTTTCTACTAACACTCACTGAGCTATTTTTCATAGTTTGAGCTCATTTTCTCTCATACATGTTTTTTCTCCATATAAAGGCATATGAGCTTTCCTCTGGAGCTATATTATAGAGCTATAGTACCAGCTCCTTAATTTTCCCAGCTCTGCATTTCTGCCGTAAGGAAGAGGAACCTGATAATGCGTGACTTCTTGGGCTGTGAAGGCTGACAGGGCCTCATCTCTCTCTGTGTCTCAATGTTTTTTGCATACTATATGAGGCCATGAAAACAATAAAGAAGTTCATGAAAAGAAAGTATTTGTGTCATAGAAACTACTTAATTTGAAAATATTTTTGCATGTAGAGTCATTTAGAGAACAGTTTTCTTATTAATTGAGCTGGTTTTGTGATATTTGTACCTAAATGTTCACTTGTGGTTTAATAATTTAGTGGTACAACCTGAAGAACAGCATATGCATGTTCACAAAGAGGACAGTTCTGTTCGTGAGACTGTAAGAATAAAGGAAAAAAAACAAGAGAATGAGGACAGTGTCACAGTCAATATTCAAGCATCAGGTATACTATTTTTGGATATGCTTTATTTTATATAGCTTTGCAATGTAATTTTATATTAAATCATACTACTCAGACAAATATGGAAATTATTAGGCTTAGTCTCTACTCCTTGTGACTGAAAACATTCCAAATAGATGGACATCCCTTTCAACTCATTCAGCAATTGACAGCTCTGTCATGGATGCTAATAGAAAGAAACCAATTGTAATTTGGAAAGAATTGTAAAACAAGCTACCTAGAAGCTATTAAGAACTGTTAGTATGAAAGAACAAAGAGACTAACAGATTGGCTTGTTTAGCCTTGCTAGACAAAGACATTAGAAATTAAATACCAGGGAATGAGAAGGGCTATTTAAGTTGAAGTTATAGCAACAGGTGGATATAAAGGGACTAAGTCTAAGTTTAGACTACAAAGTAGAAGGCAGCTGTAAAACAATGGAATAATAGTACAATCTTAGTAGGAGTCACAGGAGTAGAAAATCCTAACTTTTCATCATTTGAAAAGTTTGATCACTTTATGAAATGCATGGAATAACATGGTTGCCTGCTGTGAGGAGCAGCTTAATTCTGCCACCCAGGAAGCTCCCTGGCAAGCAGCTGTTTTTCTATTAATGTTACAGCTTTCATGAAAAAGACTGTGTTCTTTGTGTTTTCTAGGTCTTTTGAATATTCTTGTCCAGTAGTAGTATATGAAACCAAACTTTATTATTATGTTTTGTTTATTGTGCTATCCAGAAAGCCAGTGTCAGGCATACTGCCTCTTGGAAGAAGCAGCCACTCCTGTTCTAAAAGATTTGATACATCTGGGTGTGCTTGCTTCTGTAAATTGGAGCTTTGACAGCGTTAAATTTGATCACACAAGGTTTTTCTTAAAACAGCAAGAGAAAGTGATATGCGATCGTTTTAAAGAAGGTACGTCTTCAAAAAAAAAAATTGTTTATTTCATCTTCAGTACTAATATGGGTTTAATTGGTGACACAAGATTCAAGACGTTTGATAAATTAACAATAAAACTTTCAGCAGTTTATCTTATAGAGTTACACTAATTCATTTCCTCTTTTATTTCCAAAATAATGTCTCCTAGTTCTTCAGCATTACATTTATTAACCTGAGTATTGTAATACAAAAAGTATTCTAATTGAATTTCATTTTAAAATATTTTAGATATGCTTCAGAAATGTTGTTTCTATAGCAAACAATGTTTAAATTTTTTTTTTCATGTTAGATTTTAAAATTAAAAGTTTTCTGTGTTTTTGTTGTTTCTCTCCTTTTAGTACGTATTGTTTGTCACACCTGCATGATGAAAAATGCTAAGCCTATGTTAGAAATGAAGAGAAAAAAAATCCATATTAATTTGGTTTCTTTCTGACTTAATTCCTCTCCTATCTGGGATGTAGAAACCCTATAGAACCAGAAAAATGAAAACAAAAGCCAGCAAAATCAGTGTCCCCTTATGAAGATTTTTTGGCTATAGATAGAGAGGGGCAGGAAAACCTCACAGCAACAAACAGATTGTATTTGAGGAAGATTTAGAAAGCTATTGGGTATTTTGGATTATTTTTTGAGTTGTACTGCTCATAGTTGAGAACTAGTTGTAAGGATAACATAGCAGGCAGTCTACTACCTGCCACGTTTTTATATTATGTCACAAGTTATGCGATAAACTTTAGCTATCTAAACTTTATTGCTTTTGTGCTTAATGTATTTTTCTCAACATAAAACTAATGATAATGAAATTACAAATGAGAGAGAAGGCAAACAAAACAAATTTTAGTGGTGTCTGCAGAATGACAGCCTGTGATCTATAGAATTACCATATTAAAATTGTCAGCAGCAGGGTTCTCTTAATTTGAGGGAGCTTACAAAAAAGCAAACACCATCTTCACAAACATGAGGGAGAAGCTCAGTATCTATATCTGTATCAGTGAATCACAGAAAGGAAAACATTGCTGAGAAAAGTATACAGAGAACTACTACTGCTTCTCAAGATCAAGGGGAAAAGTATTTAAGAGCCTGCGTTTTAATTCAAGATTAATTTAAGAACACTGACATCCTTTCAAATAGTTTACGTGCTGTAGAAATGTAACCTAAAGTAGGAGGTGGGCCAAGTGGTGTGCTTATTCAAACTTCAGGGCCCTCTTTGCTTGTAGATTAGCTGTGCAGTATATTACCAATTGCTAAAATTACAGCACTGAAATCAATGAAAATGTTTAGTGGCTGAAATACTGATAAGGCAAATAGTCATCTATTGGACCTTCCTTTTAAAGGCAAGTGTTTTCCAAAGAATGGATAATATTTACCCATCCCTTGCTATATAAAAATAACTGTTGTCGAACACAAAATTTACCTATGAAATAGGTGGGTCTTTGAACTACAGCTCAAGGAAAGCAGTGAAAACATTTTGCTCTTGGTTTAAAATACTGAAAAAAGTCAGGTTGGTTTAGCTAGTGTTGCCTGCACTGAAGAGACAGAAAAGTGCAAGGGAGGTCTTGCATTTTGTCCCCAACTAAAGAAGCAGAGGGAAATAAGAATTTTCTTGCTGGAAGGTCCATAGAAATGAGGAAGACTCTAACATATCCAATCCATTCCTAATGAATATTTCTCTAACTGTACAGGACATTCCGAAACCTCCCTGGTATCTTACTTCACTCTTTTATTGCCTTCCTGGTTTTAAATAGTTTCACAATATCCAATCTCATTCCACTTTACTCCAGAGTATGCTGATGCATTTTCTCATTAATCCTGTAGTGAACATAGAAAACAATCACTTACTATGATAGTATTGATCTGTTAGAGGATTAGTATTCTCCTACTGGTCTTTTCTTTCTGCACCAAATACCATCAAATGTGCCAGCCTTTCATCATAAAATGTGGTTTCTTACTGCCTTGCTTTGTTTCTAAATGACCTCTATTCCTCACTGAGTTTTTATGGTGAGTGGTATGAAGAACTGGACATAGTCCTTCAGTTTCAGCACCTTCACTGACAAAGATGAACAGTCACTTTCTGTCTTTTGATATAGAACAGTGGCAAGATCTTTGTCTTCTGTGCTGTTTCCAGCTAATTCTTCTGTATGCTGTGTTCGTAAGTTTGATTTTTCCTTCCTAAGTGCTTCATGTGTCTTTTTGAATTAAAAGCTATGTTGATCCCAGTACACAGAACTATCTTGTATAATGCATCTCGTTCAGTAATTCCTTGATCAGTTGTAGTCATTTATTCTTTAATTATCTTCCTCAACCATTTTTTATCATCTTGAAGTATTTTATTATTAAGTCCTTACTTACTCTGCAGCAATCACATTATTTCTTTTCTTAAGATAATGAACTACACCACTTCCTGTGTGCAGTTCCCAAAAATGCCTTCCTTCTTTAGACTAGTAATTCCTCAGTCCTTGAAGATTATTAAAAATAAGTACATAATACAGAACAGGTAGCCCATAAATTGTTTGATTTACTCTGTGGGTCCAAGAAGAAACAGATGTCCTCCAAATTTACCTTCTCAAAGAAGGTTAAGATTCTTATCAGGAGAGGTCAGTTAGGTGTGGGGAAGATAATATCAGAAGTTAAGATTCTACATGGATCGTTAATGGAAGACAATAGGAATTTTTCTCATTATATGTGTGAAGACTAGCTAAGTCCAAATCATTTGCCATAAAGAATGTGGCTTTTATAGTCAAAAATTTGTTGAAAAGATTCTGTGAGAAGTTCAATTTGAGGTTATCACTGCCATTTTGATTTCTTGGAAAGAGTTCTGAAATGTTTGGAAAATGGGTTAGACAGAGTTACAGAAAAATTTAGTGATTTGACTAGCTGGATGAGGAAATAGTAATGTGAACAGCTGGGCTTGTATGATGGACAAAAGATGGGAAATTTGTCAGTTTCCATGTATATTTAAAGATTGCCTTACTAAAATCAGTAAGGCAGTGTGGATTTAATGGCACACCTAGGGGAACTGTGATCCCCTCTTCCAGCAAGCACCATCTATCCCTACACACCTTTCAAAAACACTTCTCTGTGTGCCACTTGCTCTGGGTCAGATGACATGGGAAAATTTATGCTATATCATAAGCTATTTGTCAACACCACCAGATCCGACCTTTCAAGATAATGTCTGTTTAAGTGTATTTAATGAAAAGTCTGAGATACCAGGATGTTTTAAATTGATGACGTATGTATAGCATGATTTCTGAAATTTTATACAGACCACACCTGTGTCTTCTATTTGTAAAGGTAAAATAGATGAGAAGGAGATCGTGCTGTTCAGACATGCTGCTCTGGTGCACCTGCTGGTGACAGTTCGAGATCTTCTATTAACGTGTGGCTTGGACACAGCGCTAGGTTTGTTTCTAGTAGTGAATAATGATACCCAGAAACCCAGTGCTTTGTGTGTATTCTGCAGTCCGTCCTTCATGTTTGTAGGCTGTGATTCTTTGCCATCAGTATACCTCCAGTGTAGCTTCAATATGATATTCAACCCCCTTTGCTTCCTTATTTCTGTTCCATCATTAGAAATGCATTTACTGCGGATTGTATTGTGGTAATGTATATTCTCAGTTCATGACTAATATACCACTGTTTGTGTTTTTACATGGATTTGCCTCAGAAACATTCACATGAACTTCCACGTATACAACGTGTTGTCTTGTATCTCAGAATGACAAATTTTCATTGGAATTTCTGTATGGAAACAGAGAAACATGCAAAAATGGCAGGTCCTTTGTTCTTTACAATCCACCTTCTGCGAGTGTGGAACACTTTCCACCTAAAAATATACTTAGGCTCCTTGGAAATGAGGTACTTAAAACTGGGGGCATTTTAAGCAAAATCTGAAATATTATCTAACATATTACGAGGCAGTGAGTTTGAAATTACAGTCCAATTCTTAGCACTTGACTCACACAGGACCTTTTTTTTGAGCTTCTCTGGTCTTACGCTATTCAGATTTGGAATATGAAAATTCATGGTAACCCAATTTTATGCCTGAAATGATAATGCCACGCTTGTCAAGTTCCCATAGCTGTATATTGTGAATTTTCCTATAGATCTGTCTGAATAGATTCATAAGGAGCTGAAGTCGGCTTTTATGAATGCCCTAGGAAAGTCAGGCTCCCTCTGTCTTTATAGGAGATAAGGTGGTTCAGAGCATCTAACTTCACTCACTCTGAATTATCCCTTGATGGAGGGTGTTTCCTTAAAATTGATGTAAAATGGAAAACATCTGCCATAAACAGAACTGTGAGGAAAACAAATTATTTTGTATTCACTTAAATATTTCTAGTAATAAAAGAGTAGGAAGAAAAATACAGAATGAATATGTAAGTAGAATCCTAAGTAGAATTCTTTTCTACAATTATTATAAA
The DNA here is from genome assembly GCF_000690835.1 of Fulmarus glacialis. Classification (NCBI taxonomy): domain Eukaryota; kingdom Metazoa; phylum Chordata; class Aves; order Procellariiformes; family Procellariidae; genus Fulmarus; species Fulmarus glacialis. Next base: position 37,159 of record NW_009192053.1, read on the forward strand.
TAACGTAGGAGGATGGGAGGGAGACAAATGAGCAGTTCCTCCTCCTCTGTTCTATTGTAGCAAAAGCACGCCTAGATGATATTTCAGAATTACACAGCACCTGTCCTTCCAGATCCCAGCAACACCTCACACAAAAAACAGCACAAGTAAAAAAGATCTGAAAAGAACTTAAGAAAATTGAGCCAGATACTAAATATGCCCTGTAGTCCTCATTATTGTTGTGATGTTGTACTGTGGTGTGTGATTCATCACATAGTTATCTTAGATGTATTTTTTCTTTATGCATTTTCAAATAACCCCAGCATTGTTCATCATTTATATACAAAAGGCATTATTCAGAGTTGAGAAATTGTTGTGATAATGTGAAGAGTGGTGAAAACACAGGACAAGTAAAGCTTTGGACAGTGGGAATATAAATAAAGTTGTTATTTAGTATAAACCTTATAGACTAGTTAAATGTAACAGTGCTACTGCTGGTATCTGCACCTATAGAATGCAATGCTCTATAATTCCAGCTGGAGTCATATAGCAGATAGTACGCTAGGTGTAGCAGTTTTGTAAGGGCTACTTATGTACCTGATTAGTAGTAATAGTATCCTTCCACATTGGTGAGCCATTAAATTTTCATCTTTTTTGTGCAAGATGCCTTCACATAAATTTTAAATTTTAAATTTATGTGTAGATTAAACACAAACCTTGACAATTATCTTTTGTCACTGCAATTACTTCTTTTGTTGCTTTATTAACAGGTTATTTGTCCAAGGCAAAGGATATCTATAAAAACATCTTAGAATCCTGTTTGAATAACATCTGGAGGCAGTTAAAGATTGTACAGTACAGCAGCCAGAAAAAGCAAGAAACAAATCCCAAAATAACAGAGCTTCAGTGTCAAATGTTACATTGGATGCAGAGTTATGGAGAGGAACACACTGTTAAGGTTAACAATGTAAACAATTTCTCTAAGCAAACAAAAATGCTCCAAACTATGTGAATAATTATAAAACCGTCTTTCAACAAGGGTTGGTTTAGGGAAGAAAGTCTTATAATTACCTTTCCAACTCACAGTACCTGTTAAATAAGGGTAACATAAAGTTTAAGACCTGTATCAGAAGCAGTGCAGGTTTCTGTTTGATCAAATCTCCCCTTGTTGCATGACTAAAATAACATGTATATGAGTTTTAATATTGCCTGGGCTTCATCTTGTTGCAGGTGCTTTTGTTTCCCTGGTAAGTATATTGTATCACATCACTTATGAAAATTATATTATAACCTTTTATTTGAAGGCCTCAATATTCCGGTGCAAAGAGAATCATAGCACAAGTCAGGATTGTGTACTTGTACACTGTGGCTCAGAGTACAAACACCATGGAGTATATACGTATTGTTATCCACAGACAACCTCTGCTTAACCCATGTATCAGGCCAATCTCCTGGTACTGTAATTATATAAGAAGCAAATATGCATAAGTGATGGTTATGGCATGGAGGATAGAGTTGTGGAGGAGATTCAAGTTATCCAAAGATTTTTTTGGGATATGTGAATATTTTGGGTGATACCATGCAGTGCAAAACACCATTTTCCTTTGCAAAATATTTATTATTTATTTACGTAATATTTATCACATAATGAGACAGAAGGGGTAAAATATGCAATTTTTTAAATGTCCTCCCTGTTTGGAATAGAATTTATGCTGCTGAACACACAGCCAAAAAAGACGAATCTTCGAGCTTACTTTCATTTATTTTAACTTCTTTCCATACTTCATTTCCTGGAGCTTTCTTCTTCTTCTATTTCTGTTAAGAGTTGCACTAAGAGCTCTGAATATCTTTTTATTAAATTTTCCTGAAAAGAAAAATATAATAGCTTATTGTACACCCTTTTAGAATTTAAAATGGAAATGAAGCTACCAAAACAAAATGGTGTTGATTGTCTTGGTGTCTGTCCTTCAATAGACCCTCTAAGCTGATTGCAGCATCATTTTCTTTTCCTTAGGAGTAACACATTTTGCTTTGTAATACTAGAATTATGCTGTACTAGGAGGCATATAGCAACTTTGTCATCTTCATGTCAGCTCAGTGACAATTTTGCTCTTCTTCTGAACTCCACTGGATATAATTTTTTAAAATTTTAACTATAACTCCCCTGAGTTTTGACTTGCTTTCTTGACTTAAAGTTAAGGTCATGCACACATACCCATGCAATGTAAGAATATATATGATTTTATCCACAATTTTAAGATTGTTTACTGTTCCTAACATTCAGAGACAGGTTTCAATGAGCCAGAATAGGCAGAAGGAGTATTCGGGTTTTAATAAGAAGTAAAATTTGTATTGAATAAGCCATTTCCTGTTCTATCACATCACATCAGCATCAGTTAATATGATGTGAAATATGATAATCTGGTTATCCTTTTATTAGCCAAAATTGTTATTGATGCAGGATTATAATGAGACGTTTCCTTTGTAAGCAGGACGTTGCTAAGGGACTAGAATAAACTGAACTTTACTCTTTGTTTTGTTATCTTTTGTACTCATGATTAGATAGGGCGTGACTAAAAATGTCATCTAGCTCACAACAACATGTAATAAGTACGCTGTTGTATTGTGTGGGAGAAAGTAGGTCTGCATTTTAAAATGCAGTTGTCCAAAACAACTGGTGGACAAGGTAAACACCTTATCTGGTAGTGAATCTTTTTAAAACTATGTCAGTTTGGTAGATTCTAATCCTTTTCAATGTTTTCATCTTAAGCAGTATTTAATGAGTCTCAGAGATAAGCGATCTCTAGCAGGAACACTTCAGTGTACTCCATCTATGGTCTGAAAAATCTTTCTAATTAGTTCAGCAGTACATCTAGTATCTCCCTCCAGTACATCACCATCTTGCAGGCTGAATTCTAGATATCTTCAGTTTAAGCTTTGCCTCCATGGGGATAATGCCTCTAATGTGACAGTAATAATCTGTCTAGTGCAACAGTAATAATGTGGTACAATGTCTTTAGGTAGTATCTTTAAATAGCATTTTTACTTTGAATCAACTATTCCAGTTTAAGATTTCTTCTAGAACAGCTTTGTTCATATAACTGAATTATGACACTGATGTCTTCTATAATATTGTTTCTCCAACTCTTGTAATAATGCACACATACACCTGAGTTTCAAATCGTTGGTGATGGGAGAGAAATCGCCAGCAAAACTTCGACCCTGGATATGGGGAGAGCAGGCTTCGCGCTGCTGAAAGAGCTAGTTAGTAAGGTCCCGTGGGAATCTGCTTTTGAAGGTATTGGGGTCCATGAATAGGATTCATGGTCACTTTTTAAGAGCCATCTCTTACGAGCGCAGGAGCAGGCAATTCCAAAGTGTTGGAAGTCAAGCAAGCAGGGCAGAAGGCTGGCTTGGCTCAGCAGGGATCTTCTAGAACTCAGGTGGAAAAGGAAAGTGTACAGACATTGGAAGCAAGGACAGATGACATGGGAGGACTACAGAGATGCTGTTCACCACTGTAGGAAGAAAATTCGTGCAGCCAAAGCTCAATTAGAGTTCAACCTGGTCAGCACTGTGAAGGACAACAAAAAGGGCTTTTTAAAATATGTTAACAGCAAAAGGAGAATCAGAGATAACATTGGTCCGTTGCTTGATGAGGTCGGTCACCTCACAAATAGGGACGTAGACAAAGCGGAGATGTTCAATGCCTTCTTTGCCTCTGTCTTCAACACCGATGATGGGCTCTGGGAGCCCCAGAGCCCTGTGTTGGAAGACCGTGGCTGGGGGGATGATAACCTCCCAGCTGACCCTGAACTTGTTCGAGACTTGCTGCTCCAGCTGAATGCACATAGATCTATGGGGCCTGACGGGATTCATCCCAGGGTACTGAAAGAGCTGGCCGATGTCATCGCGGGACCTCTCTCCATTATTTTTCAACGATCTTGGGAGAGGTCCCTGTCAACTGGAAGCTGGCAAATGTTGTCCCAATTTTCAAAAAGGGCAATAAGGAAGACCCTGGTAATTACAGGCCTGTCAGTCTCACTTCAGTGCCTGGTAAAATAATGGAGAAGGTTATTCCGGGAGTTACTGAAAAACACCTTAGAGACAACACAGTCATTGGTCATAGCCAGCACGGGTTCACGAGGCGAAGGTCCTGCTTAACCAACTTAATGTCCTTTTATGACAAGGTCACCCATCTAGTTGACAAAGGGAAGCCAGTAGATGTGGTGGTTTTGAATTTTAGCAAAGCTTTTGATACTGTCTCTCACAGTATCCTTCTGGATAAAATGTCCAGCACACAGCTAGACAAGTCCATAATACGTTGGGTGAGCAATGGCTGACAGGTTTGGCTCAAAGAGTTACAGTAAATGGGCTGATGGCCAGTCACCAGTGGGGTTCCCCAGGGCTCAGTTTTAGGGTGAGTGCTCTTTAATGTTTTTATAAGTGATCTGGATGTAGGAGTCAAATGTACATTAAGTGAGTTTGCCAATGATACTAAATTAGGAAGAGCTGTGGACTCCCTCAAGGGTAGAGGGACCTTACAGAGAGATCGGGATAGACTGTAGAGCTGGGCAATTAGCAACCATATGAAATTTAAAAAGAGCAAGTGCCGGATTCTGCACCTGGGACGAGGTAATCCTGGTTATATGTACAAATTGGGGGATGAGAGGCTGGAGAGCAGCCCTGCGGAAAGAGAGGTGGGGGTCTGGGTTGATGGCAAGTTGAATATGAGTCAACAGTGTGCCCTGGCAGCCAAAAGGGCCACCCATGTCCTGGGGTGCATCAAGCACAGCATAGCTAGCTGGTCGAGGGAGGTGATTGTCCCACTCTACACTACAGTGGTGCGGCCCCACCTCGAGTCCTGTGTGCAGTTTTGGGTGCCTCAGGTGCCCATAAACTGTTAGAGTGTCTCCAGAGAATGGCGACTAAGATGGTGAAAGGCCTCGAGGGCAAGACTTATGAAGAGCAGCTATAGTCACTTGGTTTGTTCAGCTTGGAACAGAGAAGGCTGAGGGGTGACCTCATCACAGTCTACTTCTACAGAACTTCCTCAAGGTGGGCAGCAGAGGGGGAGGTGCTGGTCTCCTCTCTCTGGTGACCAGCAATAGGACATGAGGAAATGGAATGAAGCTGCATCAGGGGATGTTCAGATGGGACATTAGGAAACGGTTCTTCACTGAGAGGGTGGTCGGTCACTGGAATAGGCTCCCCAGGGAAGTCGTCACAGCACCAAGCCTGTCAGAGTTCTGACAGGAGTTTCTGGACAACGCTCTTAGTCATACGGTTTTGGTTTAGGTAGTCCTGTGAAGAGCAGGGAGTTGGACTCGATGATCCTTATGGGTCCCTTCCAACTTGAGATGTCCTATGATTCCATGATTCTATGAATGTCATTCTGGAAAACTCCAAGGTTTCCATTTTTGCCACCTGCTTAGTCAATCTCATGCTTTGCATGCAAAGGAGAAAGGAAGATGTATGCAGGCTGAAAGAACAAATTTTTTACAGTACTAGAGTTTCTTTTACTTGTCTTCTTCCAGATACTAATCATAACAAGGATGGACTCTAAGAGAGAAAAAGCTGCCCTCATTCACACTTTATCTAGAGTAGAAGGTAAGTCTTTTTATGTGTATTTTTGAAAGAGCAAGTGGCTGTTACTCTGTGCTTCACTGAATTCCTGTTTGTATGCGTTTTGCAGGTGTTTCTGCCTTTTCTCCTCATCAGGAACCTTTATATATTCTTTTCTCACTGTTTTCTGTTTCCTAACTCTTCCATCAGCCTTTTTTCTTTCTTGTAATTTTATTTTCCCCTGATTAAGAGTTCTGGTATGATGTTTTCTGTTGCAAGAGAATGATAGTTCATCTGTCAAGTCAAAGATTTGTTTAATAGAACACAAAGGAGATGTGGTCAGCCCAGTGTCTAATCATAATTGCATCTGTTGTCTTGGTCAGATTGTCTCCCTGTTTTTAGCTAATCGGTAGTCACAAGTTTTCTTCCTTGCAAGCTTATTAAGAGCAGTTAGAATTTAAAAGTCTTAACTAAGCTCCTTAGCATAAAACCTTAAATGAGTAGTTAGGTACAAATCATGTTTTCCCTTAACCATCTCTTGCTGACCTTCTTTGCTAATTTGCTAAATATGTAAGCATAAGCTGTAGCAATCTATTAAACTCAAGGCAAAAAAAATACTGTTTCCAATATCCCAGCCCCCCACTGATAAAAGCAACACTTTCATCAGTTCATCATTTTACCTGTGAGTGATTTTTGTACAAGCTCATTCAACATCACAAATTCAACTGGTAAAACAAACATGTTTCAGAAAGACTGTTATGACTGTTATTTGAGCCTGTACTTAATGTTTAGAGGAAGCCACTGGTTCCTTTCATATTGCTTTTTAAAACCCATTTTTGTAACTCCTTCTTGCTTGAACCTGATCAACAATGTCATGTATTGTATTGTTCTTTTGGCTGTAAAAATAAAGTTAAATTTCCTGTGCTCTTAAAAGAAGAAAGCCTGTCTTTTAGAATGTTTTGAAAGGGAGGAGGCATGTTCACAATGCTTTTACTACTAATAATACTTAATGAAAAGTATTTTATTTGTTTTAAGATCTTAAGAGTTGGTTGCAAACACAGGTCAATCTAACTAACTAAACTGTTGAAGAGAGGCATTTGTGTTATACAAATATTCCTTTTTAGCTACATCTTCCAGTCATGCTTGTAAAACTTGAAGTGAACAGAAAGTGTAAAGGAATTTAAATTATAAAGGGGCAAAGATGCTTCCTTTTGCACTAGCCTTTAATTTTTCATTTTAAGGTAATCAGGTTGTGAGTTTGTGAGACATGAAACTTGTTCGCATTACTTTTTCCTTGGGTTCAAAAATGGAAGTTTCTAAATCATTATACCCACCCAGTGCAAACTGAAATTATGTAGGACTTCATCAAGTCAGACAACGTAATACATAAAATTTTAATATCCTGTGTTGTTCCACATTTGCTGCTTACTGCTGTGCATTGATTCATACCCGCAGAGGCTCATTTGTTTGATTAAGGCTTTAATTCTTTTTATGCAGGTTTAAAAGCTATGGATTTGAATTCTGAGAAAAAAGGAACCTTTTTAGGTTGTAAAGATATCATAAGCAAGTAAGTTAAATTCTTGATTTTTGAGAACAAAATCTTTACCCAGGACTAATGTCAGTAAAACTTTTGTTACTTTTGTTCATTTCCATGGAACTTTCCAGTCTGGAGCAAAAATTTCAGAATATGGATCTACAGCTTCATTCTGGGAGGGGAGAATTTTGACCACAGTCTAGTAAAATGCTTAGTTGTGAGGCTCAGAAGAACTTTTAGAAAACATGCAGTTGCATGTTTTTAACTTTTTATTTTGTTGTGCATGTTTGGAAAAACTTGTTTAGAAAAATGTGTAGAAAAACATGTTTGTTTTGCATGTTTTAAAAAAAGAGGGGGAAGGGCATAAAAGAAATAATGACAAATTTTGACATTGCAGGAAAATATGAATACTTCAAGTAGCTAATTGGAGGGGGGAAGTACAGCTTTTAATTTTTAAATTAATTTTTAAAGAAATTACAGTTTTAAATTCAGAAAGGGTAAATCCTTTTTTGTAAATGGACTTTAAACAGTGATAATTCTTCAAAGTAAAAATGTATTTATTTTGTTCTGAGGGTAATTCTACCTGAACTTAATTTTATTAATATTTTGTTGTTTTATTAAGTCTTAGTAGATATTCCTGTGTTATCGTACATAATCAGCAAATTGGAGCTGACTTTCCTTGGACACACTTCTCATTAGTAATGGAATATGATTATTCTGAAAACTCTTGCTGGAAAAATCTCTGCAAAAATCTGAATGTTACTTACATGACTTTTAAAACCACCCTCCCTGAAACAATACAAACGGGTAAGTGTTCTCCAGAACTGTAATAAACAATTGGGCTGGCATATGAAAGGAAAGCATTTTCTGTTCCCTAAAATGCTACATTCATGTGCATGTGGAAGAGAATGAATAATAAATTATGAAGGCTAAAGCTAAACAAACAGAGCTGGTTTATCTATACAGCAAGATAGGAAGGTGTTTTTCTTAGGGTGTGAGCTTAGTTTTGGCCAGGATGTAGTAGTAAATGTTGGTTGATAAAAGACTTATGCCAAGTTCACATGTTGTTTACAGTTACTACAAGTTGTATCCACCCTTCCTCATCCTAAGGGAATGTTGCTGTACATCTAAAGAGATATAAATTAAAGCTTAATTTCAAAGAGATTCAGAAGAGTTTCTTTTTTTTTAAAAAAAAAAGCTTATAGTGGAAGCATTTTAATGGGGATGAATAAAAGCTGCATTTTTAATAGATATGTCTATTTAAATACCTAAATCTATCTTTAGTTTTTTGCTTATGAAACTATTATCTTACATATACAAACTGTTTCAGGGAGTCACTGTGGTTCTTTTCTTCTGGAGGTACAGATTCCATATGTATTTCTCACAACTGAAGGTCTTCTTAATATGCCAGATATTCTTCAGCTTTTGGAATCCAAGTGAGTGAAAATAACCTATTTAATCTTCCTGACTATTTATTTTCAGTTTTCCAGGACATGTATCTTGTCCTACTATATCATGTAGTAGCCATCTGTTTGGCTATCAGATAGATTACTGCAATTACATTATTAGCATTTTAAGAGACAAGAAGAGAATTCTTCTGCTGAAGTTGATAGCTTAATTCTATAGATTCACACAGATGTCAACCAGAATGGAATTGGTTGATTTGCTTATTTTAATAATGAGCTGGGACTTTTAGTCAAAAAAACTTTTTAAATTGTCTACTTTTCACTGAAAATCATAATGTTACCCCAAAACTTTTTTTGCTTTAGTGCTTCTTGGTGTTTGGAAGACTTGGTATTTAATTCTTCATAAAAATTGCTTTTGGATTTTTTGGTTTTTAACTACTAGAGCTATGCTAAAAAACCAAAACACACAACAGTAAAACAGTCTTATTTTCTGATGCATCACAGCTTTTGGGAGAGGCTACGTTAAAAACAAAAACTACTTTATTTGTAAAATTCATATCCAATATTCACTTAATTTTGAATACTCTTTAACCTGTACAAAAATTTTCATGTTTGTAAATCATTGCACATGTGCATTATTTTCTTTGACATAATTTTCTTGCATTTTGCTTTCACAATAATAAATACCTGATCAAAGTACCTTTTATCACGGGGAGGAAAAAAAAAAAAAGAAGAAAGAAATAGAGGACAGAGCAGCAGCATCTCTTAAACATAGTGCCAGAGATACAGATGGTTGATTTCACCATGTTGCTGAAGAGATGTGCCAGTTTTGATCCTTGCTTATCCTCAAGTCTCCTGTGAAGCCATTTTTGAGCTGTGTCTAATTACAGTTCAATAGGAAAAAAAAATATGTTTAACACTTAAAATTTGAACATTTAATTTGACATGCAATTTTAAACTCTGACCTGTTCAAATTCTCTGTTCAGCCTGGCCATAAGCTAAATAACCAGGAATGCTTTTTGGTACTTTCTCACTAACTCCTTTTAGCACTGATGAAGTAATTAAATAGGTGAGCAAAGAGCTATATAGTTTCAGAAAAGCTTATAGTTCACTTTTTTGTTAATGTCTGAATACACTGTCCATAGAAGTTTCTAGAGGACTTACTGCTGGCAGATTCGGGTTTAGGTCTTTTGTGTTTCCTAGGGATGAGGCCAAGTAGTGTGATGATTGTCCCTTCTCAACTCCCCCCCTTAGTCAGTCAAGACGCCTCAAAAGCCCTAAGCATGTGATGTTCACTAAGTGAGTCTTTGCTAACACAGCTGGTAACAGGAGGCTGTGCTGCTGGCAGTTCTCATTCACTCAGAAAAATTTAGGATCATAACAATGGCAGTCAGGGAGTTTTCACTCAATTTGCTTTCCCTGTGCTGCACTATCATGAAAGGAAGAAAATAAATGCAATATACATTTAATTACTCAAAAGGAGTATCTAAATATATTTTCTTGATTTATCTATCTTAGTTTCTGTATTATGTCTTTTTTTTGTAAACTCAAAGGCTGTGTATCAAGGTCTTATTTGGTGTGGTTAGCAACATAATTGAATTAATCCAGTAATACTTCATTAAGTCACTGCTACATTGATGTGTATTCTTCGAATGTGTCTTAAAGTAAACTTGAGCATTTGAGAAAGAGCAAGGTATGTAAAGACTGTGTAATTGAAAAAATTGTATTGAGAGATGTATGTTATTCATCTCCTTTAAGAAAATCTTACTATTTTACTTAACTGAGATTTAATAAAATAATTTGACTTCTTCAGGTACAGCATTACCTTTGTTGAAAGAAGCAGTAGTTACTCCTTAAGGCTCTTTGGAAGTACAGATCGATATGTTGTGTTGACAATAGATGAATGTACTGCTATCTTTTTGCAGGTACAAAATGAAACTAATATGTCCAAATTCTGTTATGTGTTGGGTCACTTATAGGCCATATCTGCAGCCTTCTAACATATCTTTTCTTCCTCGTGATTATACTAACTCACACATTGTCTCACGACACAAATTGTTTCTAAATTCATTAACTCCAAAATTCTGTCTGTGCCAGTTTGACTAGTTTAAAATGTTCTTATATCTGTAGCTACATTTCTTCACAGAAGTGTAACATTTGACCTGAGAGTGGATTGTATTAAATATAGTTAAAGGATGCATACTTGAAAATAGGGTTGTATGAAGGAATATTGTAATAACCAATTAAATGTATTTGTGACTATATTCTCTTGCCAGTGTGCATGTTAATCCCTCCCATTTCAAACAGTTACCTGAATAAGTCTAGAGAATAATTTGCCCTACTTTTAATAAAAAATAATAGTTTAGATGATAGCATAATACTTACATTCTGGTATGCAGCAAAACAGGTGACTTTACAGGTGGAAGAAGTGCTACTGAAAGATAGATAAAGCATAAAATAATCAATTAGTGTTGCAAGCACAACACAGACATGCTACTGCAAATGCTACTGCAATTAGCGATGTTGTACTTTATATATTCAGTGTAGGTATAATACGATTTGTATAGGTTAAGTAAGTACTTCAGTGGTTTATAACAGTATTCTGCATTATTAAAGTTCTCAAAAATCTTAAGAACATACTAAAAAGTTAGTAGCAGTGTTTCCTTTTTACAGGGGGGAAAAAGAGGCATAAAACAGTGTATCAGCTTTTTAAAGGTCAAACAAAATAAAAGTTGAGAATACAACCTAGTTTTCCTGACTCCGAGATGTGTCTTTAATAGCTGTATTATTTAGCTGTATTTATGTTTGATCTAACGTCTGCATAATACAGCGATGCACGTTAAAAGCTTGTGACAACCATGGTAATATATTTATTTAGTTTTCATTTTTTATATTAATTTTGTGGTAGAGTATGGAAGAACTAAATTATGAGAAATCCTGTGACAATGTAATATCGAAGATGATGGCATTATCGCTCCAATATACGTGCTGTTGGATTGTTTTCTATTCCAGAGAAAGACTGAGTTTAGAGTAAGTTATGAAATTCTTCTGTTATCTTGGTATTTTTAAAACAAACTTATCACTGAAGGAAGCTGCTTATTAGAACAAGCTAACACTCTTTGTTGTTTGAATTTCTCTGTAGGAACACATTTCTCTTAGACCAATATGAATATTGTACGCTTATATTTCTAGTGTGCTTTGGACATTTCACTTACAGTGTTGTCATGCTCCTACTAAAAAAATGTGGAATGATAGAACTAACAGTGATCACTAGAGACCCCCCAAAAAGTTTTTCATGTGTTAGGATCTTTTTAATCTCACACAAGAGACAAATAAATGGTTGTTATAAAATAACAGTTTGAGGCAGATAATGCTAACGTGAGGTGCATTTCAAAGCAACAGGTCCAGAAATTTCAAAAGACTAAGGCTATTAACCACTGGAATTATTCGTCATAACTGTTTGAAGTAAATTAACCCCTACAAATACACGGTTATGAATTACTATGTTAGCGTCACTGTGTATCATTTGCAATAGGGAGACATTCTTCAAGTATTCTTCCAATCCATCAGTAGTTCTCCTTTTGCTATGGAAGCACAGCTTTTGTTGATATAGTTCATAAGCATTCCTTTATTACCTATTGTGAGATTTTTTCCTATGAGTAAGTGGTAAATTTTCCATGCCTCACCTTTCCTGTCTGTATGACTTTTCTCCAGTGACTGACCCTGATCCAGCCCTTTTGCTTCAGACAGTCTTGCTTTGCTGTGGGCTGACTCCATTTTCTTCCTCACAGTGCATCCTTCAGCACCCAGTCACTTAATATGTCGTAGTTCTCCTTTCACAGATATTAATGCTCAAACTGTACTAGTATTCTGAATTCCAGGAAATGAAACGGACGTTTATTAACACATGGAACAAATGTTTTGGAATTATTACATGTGCATATTAAATATTAACAGTCCAATGAAACTGTTTTATAGATACACTCTCAGGGGAGATACTCTGCTTAACCTTGTCTTAATTTATGCTACTCTAATTGAACTTACACAGAAGTCAGAAGACTTTGAAGTGAAGGTAATTTTTTTAGTAACAACCTTTCTGTTTTAATCTTCACTGTATGATATTTCTAAAGTGCTTAATCAAGTCTGCATTCTACATCAAAACCATGAAATAGCTCAAAATTATTAAAATAAGAGAGAGGAGCTTAATTCAGTGCTGCTGAAGTCAGTGAAAAGACTGTGTTGACTCCAGTCAAGTTGAATTTATAAATTACTAGAACGTGCATTAATCCTGTTTATGTCCTAATTTGAAGTTTCAGATTAATATTATGTTACTAATGTAGTAGAAGCAAAGCAAGTGTAATTGTCTCTGCTGTCAGCTAGTTTGCTTTTTTTGTTTAATGTGGCAAGATAAATTAACTTTTTTCATTATGAATCAGAAAATGCAGTATCTGGAATAATCAACATTAAAAAATGGGGCAAAAGTTCATTCAGCTTACCAAGTTGATGTCTGTAACATTTCTTTTGCATGAAGTAACATCTTTTTAGGCAATTTTAAACTTACTTGCATATCAAAATTTGTTTAAAATTTATCTTGTTAAATGAAGGTTAAAGAGAGGACAAAGCTTTTTTCATTCCAGGTACTCAGCAGTGTAGTTCGTGTAGAAATTACTTACACCTTCAAAGTGTTACATGTCTTCTTAAACTATATTAGGCATCTCATATTAGGAACTCATATTATACCCATAAACTTGATCACATATAAAAGACCTGTAGGATAAACTAATTTCACCTACTTAGTATTTGCATAAATAAGGAGTGTAATTTGCAGCCAGGCTAGTGGTCAGAGGTTAGAGTTCCTCTGCATGATAAGCATGGATCAGGTTTAATTAGTCCATATTAAAAGCTGTTGTGTTCAGGGTCACCTTTAAGCTTTCCCGTTTAACAAATTTAGTAAATTAAGACATTCCTTAGTATAAGTTTTTACCAAAAATATTATGTATCACTTTTAGGTAGTTCTTACGCCAGGGATTGAAGAGACAGCGCTGGTAATTCGTCAGATTGCTGACAACATTTTGATAGCATCTAATATCAGTCCTCACAAGTGGTTGGATAAATCCTGGCTTTCTGTCTTGCCATCTGAGGTTTGCTTATCTTTCCATTAAATTACACGGTTTTCTTCCTGTTTCTCAGACTCATAAAGTTCTAGGCTTTTTCTGTTGTTCTCTTAAAATATATTATTAAAATAAGCATTAGAGAGAGAGATATATGCACACATACATATTTTCCTTATATATGCATATATATACACACACACATATATATAAAAAAAGCTTCTGTCATCCTTGCCAGCACAATTAGGTGCAACTTGGACTTTACCCGTGCTTTCACAATTAACCAGTAGAGAAGTTTATCCTCCACATCCACCAGCCAATGTGTACGGTTCTATAGTTCTAGGCACGAACTTTGAAAAACTATCCAAATTGTAAAAGATAAACATACAATGGCTCACTTGGGCAGGAAGCCAAATTCATCAGTGCTGATCTATTACTGAAGTCGATGGTGTTGCTTACAGACTGGCTTTAAGGCAAGAGAGTAGAAATTTCTTTAACTTCTCATGCAGTAGTTGATATTGGATATTTACAATAAATAATGAAACAGGTCCATTAATCACAGTCAAATATATGATGTTCTTTAACTTGTATATTAAGGTTTTCAGATTATACATATGGATTTGTTCATTTTATATGGAAACTTTGAACTCTTGTACACCCAAGATTGTGTTTGGCTTTTGCAAAATTCAGAAGCATTTTAAAGCAGGTACTGGCATGGCCTTTCAAGTGTGGGATATTGGATTATAGGTTTTCCAATTTAGAGGTGAAGGATACTGGTAAATACTGAGGAGAGTCATTGATTGTATTTTGTCTCTATTAAGTATTAGATCCTGGCATCTGTCGAGTACAGAGCTTTATGAAAGTCAGTAACTGAACATTCTTAAAATGCTACTCTCAACTTGCTGCCCTCTGTGCGACATTCAACCTCCCCCTAGCAACTTCTGCTTTTGGCACTTGTTTCATTGCTGTTTACAAGTGTAACTTCTGTAAAACAAAACCAGCTTTGTCAGTTTATCCTGATTTAGGTAATGCTTTTCAAAATGGAGAATAAATGGTAGAGCTGGTAATGTGTTTTAAAATCAAGTTGACATGATTCACTGGTTTCAGCCTTTAGAATAGAAACATCTTTAGACTGCGCTTGCTTGTTATCAAACTATTATGCAGAACTTACTTACTTTTTTGCAAAAATGATACACTGTTACATCTGTAGTAAAAAAAAAGTTTTTGTGGGGCTATAAAAGTGCACTGTTTGAAAACTCTATTTCTATGATATACTGTGTGACCTATTCATAGGGATGTCATTCTATAGAAATTTAAAAAAGGAAAACAAAGTTTGTCAGATATCAATCTAACAAAATAATTTCAATTTCCAGAGAGAAAAATGCCTGCTTACTTTTCCGTGTATCAACCCTCTGGTTGCTCAGTTTATGTTAAAGAAGGGATCTTCGCTGAACAGGTTGTTTCTTGTAAGCTTTGATCAACTTCAGGAACTTCTGCCAGAGGTTCCAAAAAAAGTTTTAAAGGTTGGCCAAAATTAATTTATGTATTAGATCAATCTTTTTGCACTGTTGTAATACGTTGGTTTTTTTTTAATCTGAACCTACATGCACATTTGCTGGTATCATTTAAAAATGAATTATATGCTTTAGCTTATCATTCATATCTAAAATGTTGAGCCTGCTAATTCTCAGCAGATTTTGTCAAGTCACCATTATGTTGGTGTGAAGATGATTAGAACATTTCCTTAACTGGAAAAATACGGATTTGATCAGCTTCCTCTTTAAGCTTTGTTGTATCAAATATTGTATCAGCATACAAGCTTATATGTTTACCTAATATAAGAAATGTTTTCCAATTAAATATTTCCAGGACTTTTGTCCTTCCCTCCCTCCCTCCCTCATTCCCTACTTCCCTCCTTCCCTCCTTTCTTCCTTTCTCCCTCCCTCCCTCCCTTCCTTCCTTCCATCTTCTTACACAATAATAAACCCACCACTTATAAATTCATAGTACTAAGCATTTGAAAGAGCCCTAGAGGTTAGGATGAAGAAATCCATTCACTAAACTGTCCACTCTTCAGTTAGAATTGTGTGCTCCTACTGTTTCAGTTGGGCCAAGTCTGGGAAAATTATAGACTGATTATAGTCAGCTAATTACATAAAAAATGAACAGCTTTTATCAGTCAAGAAAATGGGAGGACAAACTTCCACATCAGAAGCCACTTTCACATTCAGTTAAGGAGCAACTGAACAGATATTTGGGCACTGAATATCAACTTGTGCGTGTTATTGTAATAACTGCATATGTGTAAAGCCATGTATACTGACTGAAAAACAGAAAAAGATCTCATCAGTTTAATTCCTCTACTATGTATGATATGCGCAAATCCATTGCAGACACTACTTCCTACAGTCCTGAACTAATGAAAGAGAATAAAGTATATAAAGGTATAGATTTTTCTGTGTTCCAAGAGACAAGCCATTACTTACTCTGTTTATAGATTTAAGGCAGGTGGCATACTGTCTACTGTACATGCCTCTCCTTCTGTATTGGTAAGTCTTTTTTATTTTCTTTCCAGTACACAATAAATTATACATCTTAGAATCCTAACAACTGGTTTAACTTTTCGTATTTGGCAGTGTAGACATGTACTATAAACACTTCTCAAGTATCTTTTTTCTTTTCTTTCAGCATTTTAGTGACATGACATCTTCATACAGCCTAAATGCTGCTGCTCCACTAGAAACAGCAGTGAAAGGGGTATCCCCCCCAGAAAACTGGAATAATTTCAATACGTTCTATCCAGATTATAAACAAAATCATCAGTCTTTAGAGCTGCTTGGTAAGGCAAAAAACAGCACAGGTAATATCTTGAATTACTAGGAAAATGTGTCTGCTTTGAAACCAAGTGGAAATCTGAGTGTATTAGAATCTTTATCTTCTATTCATGGAAAGGTCAGTTGTTCTGAGGAGACAGACTGCAAACGAAATGCTCAATGGCATCTTGGTTTTCTCTAAAATGTAGAGAAATAAGCTAATTTTTCATTCTCCAAACAGAAATTTTTCTCTACAGGACCATCTCATACGAATTCTGAAGCCATAATTCCTCCACTGAATCATCATAAGGGTTTTTTTGACTCTGATCTTCCAAGTTACATGCAAAAGAAATCATGTTCTTCAGAAGTAATTACAAGGAGGAAGCAGAATTTCTTTGCTATGCCAAAGGACTGTGAAGATTTTGCTCATCTAGATGTTATGAATTCTCTTCATGTTCAACGACAGCCTTTCAGGACGCACTGTAGCTCTGATCATTCTTCCAAAAACTCTGAAAAAGAGGATTTCTTTGCAACTTTCAGTGATTATGCACCTCAGGAGAGCTCTAAGAGTTTTCTAGACGAATTTAGAGACACCACATTTAAAACCTCAGAAATTCTGATTGACCAGACCCCATGGAATGATTCTTCATCCACAGGCGCATGTGATTCATTTGCATCTGATAGTTTTCTCTCTGATTTCTTTGTTGACCCAGATGAGCTTCAAAGTCTGAATTTTCACCAAATAGGTAGAGAAACTAAAGGAAAGAGAACACAAAGTCCACCATTCTTATGGACAAAAGAAAATAATAGAACAGGTATGTCCAAAGCAAACAGAATTTGCTGAAATTCTGTTTGTAAGTCAACTGGAAACAGGAGTATCTGTAAGACTAGATTTTGTATTTTCTTCAAATAGTTGTAAAACCCAATCCAATCCAACCCAACAGTTGCATGTTTCCTTTACTAAAAATCTTCCTTGCATATATATTTCTTCTGTGATAAAAGGTTCCTAAACATTTATTTTCTGATTTGAGCATAAAGAATATTAAAAAAAAACCAAACTGTGTTACTGCCATTATTTTTCCGTGGTAAAATATTGAAAAGTGTAGTTCTCCAGTATTGTAAGCTTCAGCCTCTTCTCTCTTTGATAGTGCCCGAAATGTGCATAATAAACATGCCAGAATTATTTTTAAAGTTATGGGAAAGATTATTTTTTATGTAAACATAGGTTTGGACAAAAGGGGGAAGAAAAGACTAGAAAGTACTTTCTCTAAAGGACAAAAAGTAGATTCAGCAAATTCAGAGAGTGAAATTTAGGTACTATTAATGGCTGTGTTTTGCTATTGGCATTAATGGAGTAAGAATTTCATTCTGACAACTTTCTGTTTCATGCAGTTCCCTTATTCTTGGAATATTTTTTTTTTAGCTAATGTCTCCAGGGCTAAACTCTGCATATTGAAATCATTCCAAAGCATATTTCTTCAAATAGATGGTATAGGGTATACTTCGAAACTTTGTTTACCCTGAAGGTGTGTACAGTCCTTATGTAAAAGCTTCAGGCTTCTCTTTTTTTGTAGTTTTCTTATCCCTGGTTTACTTTCTCAGATACAGTTAGCTTGAGACCTTTTTTTATAAGCCATAATATGTATCCATGGAGTCTTAAAAGTAAGAAAGCATCACTAGTCCGAGTCAGACTAAGTATTGCGGTATTGTATATTGTAGTATTTTTTAAATTCTGCTCCTTCCCTATAGATGAGGTGCTGCATTCTTTAAAAATCCAAGGTTAAGCTTCTTAAATAAAGCGCCTAACTCCTAGTACAGATGATTTAATTTATGTTTTCTCTGTTGCTGCCTGTCATTAAATCTCTTGGTGGTACAGCAAGGTCAGCACAGGATTAAATGCTTTCACTAATTAGATCAGACTCATTCATGAAAACACAAGTAACTCATTGATACCATTATGTTTCATGGGCTGCTTAAGGCAATTATGGAAATAAAGAGAGGGAAAGTTAATTGGATATGGTGAACTGCTTTTAATTTTCAGCCTATGTAAATTAAAATATTCATACAGAATATAAAATTAAAATATTAAATACAGAAACTCTGAACAGATCTGTTGCCTCTCCATTGGGATTGAACTTGAGACCTGGAGTATTGCTGGGTAGTTAACAGTGTTTCAGTAACCTGTAACTGGCACTGATAGTATAAAATTCTAA
Source organism: Fulmarus glacialis (assembly GCF_000690835.1). Lineage (NCBI taxonomy): Eukaryota > Metazoa > Chordata > Aves > Procellariiformes > Procellariidae > Fulmarus > Fulmarus glacialis. Next base: position 55,780 of record NW_009192053.1, read on the forward strand.
ATAAAATAGTTTCAGTAGAGATCAGGGCAGATTCTTCTGGTACCACATTTTACAGTATTCTGAAAACATGGTAATGTCCGACTGATAAGCTTTCTGTAGTACTCTTGCCCAGTAGGGCGAAGGTATACTTACATCTGAATCAAATCATAAAAGGAAAAGTGATTTTTGCTTTAGATTTTGGAAGAATAGGCTTATTTTACTTTATTATTCACTAGCCAGGGGAAAAATAAGTATACTAAATAGCTGTGCATGCTAATGCAAAAAAATACCTTAGTACAGTGAAAGCCTTCTGAAGTCCCAAATTTAAGAAATGTGAAAACCTAAGTTTAAGAAATGTGTATAGAGTCAAGTTAAAAAGACACATTGGGAACCCCCAGGGATTTCTTCAGGCTTCAGATCCAACTTTTATTAAACCACAAACAATTAATGCCAATATGCCAAGCCAGTATTTCCACTGGAACAGATGAAATCCTTAGGTCAGTGTTAAAGTTTTCTGACAATACTTTTTGTAAAGACTAAACAGAATTTTCTTAACAGTAACTTATTTTGAATAAGCAACTTCTCAGATATTTTATTGTAAAAATACTTGAATCTTAAGAATGTAAGTAGCTTTTTTAAACAACTTAGAAAATGAACATGTCTCTGGTTAAAAAGAATTAACTTTCACAATTACTGAATAGTACTGTGTGTAATATTTATGAAATAGAAATAAACATTAAAATCTTTACTGAAATATTGGGATTAAGCATAGTGCAGGTGATGTATTTATTTTGTATATCAGGTCCCGTATTATTATTACAGGATGATATGCATAAAATTGATCAGTAGTAGTAAGTAGTAGTTAATATTAATCTGTACACATTTAATTTTATGGCGGTTGATACTTCCATACAGAGCATACTGTTAAAACTAAAGTGTTACTGCTTCTGAGAAACACATAGTTAAGTCTGCAAATGTGTTGTATTTGTAGTTTATCATACATATATTTTCTTTCTGCTTCTTTTCCAGATTCAGGATTTGGAGAAGTACCAGAGTTCAAAAAAAGGAGACTGACATATGAAAGAGTCCCTGGAAGAAGTGATGGACAAACGCGTCTTAAATTCTTCTGAATGGAATGCGGATTTGCATACTACACATACTTTTTTAAAGTCTTTAGCTCTTTGAAGGGAAACAGATTAAATTCAACTTTTGTGTTCATTTTTAGAGAAAAATTAGGGTTTGGGAATCCTTAGTAATTCAGGATTTTTTTGTATGTTTTTAAAATTTTACTAAACAAACTAGTTCCTTGAACCTGGAGAATTACTGCTGCTCTGTTTGTTCTCATGGGTGATATAAAGGTACTTTATCATTCTTTATACAAAAAAAAGAAATATGAATGAAAAAAACCAGTCACTGAAGCTCATAGAGTTTTCAAGGCACCTATGTTTGCTCCCTGAGCATGCAGCTTTCCAAACTTAAAGATGGACTAGATCTGCCAGAATCTCAAGGCTGCTCATAAAGTCTTAGAGCTTTCTTGCACTTACAGCTGTGACCCTTTGTATTTGTCCCTTGGGCTCAGTTCCACTTCTTTCCTTCTGACAGCTCCTTTAGAAACCACATGATGAGTTCCTTAACCGCTTTTAATCACAATCAAGCTACAGAAATAACCTATTTGTTTCATGGACAACATGTGAAAGATACGTTGAAATTCAGGAGTCTAACAGAGTTGATTCAGAGAACTAAGCTGTGACCCTAGATCTCTGCATAATCTCGTGGAGGCCATTTGCTGGCATCCACATTTTTCAGCCTGCTACAGTGGATCAGCACGTAGGGACGTGCGAGTCATCTGGGAGGCAGTGCCAGATACTATAGGCTACATCTGGAAGGGGTAAGAGGAAAAAAAAAGGCGTATCAATTGCAAGCTATAGAAGAGTACCCAAACCCTCACTTTCCATCAAAAGATTTGGCATCGATACTGGAAATATGTGTGGGAGCAATGGTAGACAGTAACTCCATTCTGCTGCAGGAATG
>NW_009192053.1:57820-66585 GCF_000690835.1 Fulmarus glacialis
TTTGCACAGGCATGCCTGCCAGTTCCAGAATGTCAGTGTCTGTTCAGTGGCCTTCAGCTGAGATGATTCAGTTTTCAAACTCACAAATCTTTCTAAGTTTGATGCATTAACAGAAAGGGGAAAAAAAAAAAAAAAGAAAAAAACCCCCTAAGTTTCTGGTTTATGCTTGCAGTAAAATACTTTCTTGGTGTTGAGCCTTCATTAAGTGCATATTCACTATTTGGATAAATAAAACCAGCACTTAGGGGAGAAAGCTTTGCTCTTTTGGAGAAAACGGAGTGCGGATTTTTAGCTGAGAATTCCTAAAAGCTATGATGACAGCACTAATAGCAGTTCTAGTTCATAGTAATATCCCCAAATTATTTGTACCCAAATTGTTTGCAAGACTTTAGAATATCTTTCAAGTGTAACATAAAAAGACTTTTAGCAGAATTGCAAACAAGCCAGTGTTTCTCTATTTTGCCTAGAGTATGAGTAAGACAAATAAAAATTGCAGTATGCTTACTATTTCTGGCCCATTTTTGTGGTCACTTGACCTAACCATTTTCCATCTCTTTGCATCATGGGTTTGGCTCTGTTTTTCAGAACTGTCTCCCAAATTGCCAGGCCCAGGAATCTGTTCTTTTAAGAGTGCAGCTTTGCAAAGTCTCAGTCACAGATGACCATAGTGGAGAAGATTATAGCTGCCACTGCCAAGCTATGTATTTATGTCCTCCTTTTCCACAGGCAAAGGCTAACATCAGAACTTTCACGTGAACAGTCATGGAAGACTAGCTCAGATAATCTACAGATCACTTCAAGAACAAAGGCATGTTGCCTACATTAAATAAGTAAAGAAAATTCAAGTGCTGTCTGCATTAAGTTTCCATTAGGTAGAAAAAATGTCAGTGTACAGTTAGTTACTGGCAACATAGTCGAAAATAAGAAAAAGGGCTTGCAATAACCAGTTGTTTTTTACTGTATTTGTTTATGACTCCCAATCTCTCTGTCGTGGTTTAACCCCAGCTGGCCACTGAGCACCACGCAGCCGCTCGCTCACCCCCCTCGGGTGGGATGGGGGAGAGAGGTGGAAGGGGAAAAGTGAGAAAACTCATGGGTTGAGATAAAGACAGTTCAATAAGTAAAGCAAAAGCTGTGCGCGCAAGCAAAGCAAAACAAGGAATTCATTCCCTACTTCCCATCGGCAGGCAGGTGTTCAGCCATCCCCAGGAAAGCAGGGCTCCGTCACGCGTAACGGTTACTTGGGAAGACAAATGCCATCACTCCGAACGTCCCCCCCTCCTTCTTCTTCGCCCAGCCTTATATGCTGAGCATGACGTCATATGGTATGGAATAGCCCATTGGCCAGCCGGGCCAGCCATCCCAGCCACGCTCCCTCCCAGCCCCCCGCGCACCTGGCAGGGCACGGGAAGATGAAAAGTCCTTGACTAGAGTAAACATTACTTAGCAACAACTAAAACATCAGTGTGTTACCAACATTATTCTCATACTACATCCAAAACACAGCACTATACCAGTTAATAGGAAGAAAATCAACTCCATCCCAGCCGAAACCAGGAGACTCTCACACATATGTACACGTTGACAAATTTGTCACATGACATTCTCCCCCCTCCTCCTATCGGTTTAATGTGGAGGAAAATTACTATTGCACTATAAAGATGCACTTCTCTCCCCTCCCCCTCCCTAATCATCTGTAACTAGGAAGAATCAGGAAGCAACTAGTTCTCAAACAAAAAGATGCAATATAGTAACTAATCACTGGTCTTCCATTAGCAGGTAGGGACGCTCAGTTCTTGGATCAATTTGTAAACTGCTTAGTGACCAGGCAGGTGGCACCTGTACATGGAGAAGAGCCTTGCTGATGGACTGTGACGGATGCCAGTGGGAACAAGGGGCCTTGTGGCTTATGTGAGGCACTTAGTGTACAGATGTGTGCATTCACTTAATTTGCTTTATTGTGGACACGCTGCCTGAGAGCAAAGGGGTGCAGCAAGCACACTCCTCTAAAGAGACTGGAATCCGTGTCTTCCTCCCATGGGACTGCAGAATACCACCACGCTCGCAGGTACACCAGGGTGGAGCGCTCCCAATCCACCTCACAACTGCTGCACAGGTCTTTCTATCCGTGGCTGGTGGAGCGGCGGATGCAGTCAGGACCTGCAGTATGCTCACAGAACTGCTCCTCCGACACGTGTTGAGCGTGGTGCTCCAGCTGAAAGCACCACGTGGAGCTGGGCAGGGCAGCCAAGAGACAACAGCAGCTGCCTGAGAGCGGCTGCTCTCTCCTGCACGCTATGATTTGGCAGCTCCTTATGCCAGCTCAGCAGCCGCTCCAGAACCCGAGCTCCAAGTGAGGACACTAAGCAGAAAAGCGTATGCAGCAAGGAGGCCTGGGGGGAGAAACAGATGTGGGGACAGGGGGAGGTTTTATTCCGGGAGGTAAAAGAAATATGAAAAGCTTGCCTGGGAGGGAGTGGCCAGCGGGCAGATGCTGGCTGTTCAAAGGCATTTGATGCATTCTCTCATCCCTCTCCCTCCCTCCCTCCCTGACTTGAGCATTTTGACCTCAAGCTGAGCCTCTGATCACCTCTGTGCAAGTAAAAATAACCATGCTTCCTCTAGACTTCCGCAGTGTGTGCGTGTGTCGAGTACTAAAAGAAAAACTGCCATATTCAAATAGCCTACAATGAAAGGAAGCCAGAGCGAAAAAAAGCTCTTAAGGAAGGACATTCTCTTCTGGGTTTAGAGGCACAATACATACTGGCAGTATTATGACTCTCATTTCAGTGTCTTCCTGCAGGACGGCAAGCGTGAAAATCTTTTGATACAAACTGAACTGCCTGGAGGACACTCATTGCCCCATTTCAGTTGATATTAATGAAAATTAAATACCCAGATTGCAAACTTCTTCCTTACAGTTTCAAAATGTATAATTGAGCCTGCTAACAGTGTTACTATTTACCACAAAAATAGTAAATAGGTATAAATAGGATTTTTCTATTAACAAGACACATTTTCTAAAAATCTAACAGCAATCTTCTCTTCCCAAAAAGCCAAACAAATAGCTTGAGGCCTTCCCTCCCACTGCAAAATCCAAGTATCCTCTTCCTTACAATATCTGCTCTTTGTTACAATTAAACAATGAGTTCAAAGGCAGTAGGGACAGGAATTTTATTTCCAAACTTCTAAAAGATTAATACAAACAATAGAAAGTAGACAAAATTTAAAACCTATTTAAAAAGTTAATTGTCCTTGTAAAAGTGCTCTATAAAAAAATGAAGGCAAATGACAAAGCACATTTGAGTAAGTTTTGTGTATTGCAAACCTTGACAATTACACATGCAACTATCTTTGGGTGTTCACGGGTTTTTAGTGTCTGTTTGGTCACATTTTAAACATGCCAAGGAAATTCCACCACGGCAGTACCTTTACAAACACAAATTAGGAGAAGTATTGCAGATTGGAAGTCTTGTAAGAAACACGCCTTAGGAATCAAGCCTGTGCTGCACATTGTGTCCAGCAGTTTCTAGCATGTGTCATTGATGGACTTAGATGGACTTGAAAAAAACTGTAGTTGGTTCCAGGTCTTGCTAATGGAAGCAAAATTCCCCTGGAGAACATTACTTCAGTACTAACAGCAGTTAGTTTTATACTTTAATGATTCACTTTTTCGATGTTTTATTTTGGAAAAAAACAAATATTTTTTACTATCATTCTGGTGTAACAGTTTAGCAAGATAGGAGTAAGTAATTTGGTAAAAATTCACATGTTTTTTTTTCTAAAATGTAAACTTCTCAGGTAACATTTTTATAATTAGCATAGTGAAGTAACAACGGTAACGATTATGAAAGGAATAAGAATTACATTAAAAAACTTTAAGAACATTAGCAAAAGATAATGAAGTAGGGATACACAAGAACAAACAGATAAATATCTAGGACATTGTTTTAGCCACACGAAAGTTAGGACACAGAGAGAGACTTTTCTTGTGAAGGAAGGCAGTTGTTACTCATGTCATGCTTGAAGGCAATTCTCTGATGACCTTCCCTGTAAAAGGAAAAAAAGGTTTATTAAATGCTGTCTTCCTAAGCTGACAAATTTCTCTTACAAATTATAACACAAAAGCTCCTTTGCACTGAGAAAAATGGAATAACTGCTTTCCTTTGTTGGATGTTGCCATCCTTGAATATTATAAATTTTTTTAATTGGCTTTTCAACTTTGCTCTCATTTTTTATGATCCTAAGATAACTAAATAATAATAAACTGGATAATTGATCTATCAGCAAAAAGATGACTAAATGACATCTGAGCTGAGCTATGCATTTCTAAAAGTATCATAACTTAACGAAACTCTTCTTGGTTTGAGAAAATATTTTGTATCCTGTCTGGATGATGCAATCAAACTTGAATCCTAGAAATACAAACATACATACACAGAGACACAAAAAAGACAAAGTAGAAAGGCTGCTTCAGTAACAGAAGAACACATGAACAGTCACTATCAATTTTCTCTTATTTGCAGGAAGAATTAAGGGTAGCACCTAAATTAAGAAAATCTTCTGCTTGTGCTTTCTGCCCCTCCAAGTTTTTTCCAGGAGAGCATCTCATGCTCAGTTGTTCTCTCTCTTCAGGTTCGATCCTGTTTTGTCAAACCTACGTAGCAACAATCAAAACCGTGCCATTGATGAGGCACAAGCACAGCTGCAAGCTCAGGAACCCTGGCAGCGGGAAGGGGAAGATTTTACAAGTACTTTGTGTTCTAGTCTAAATTCTGCCCTTAAAGAAAACATTCATTTTCAGTGGTTCTTCCTCTCTCTGTAGTTTTTTCAGCTCTTTAGCAGGAACTATTTTTATTTTTCCTTTTAAAGAAGGGTAACCCCTTCTGAATATCCTACTTCCACGTTTGTTTGTCGTGCAGAAGAAATAAGATTTTCCAACAAAAGTTATGGTGTGATCCTGCCCAAGACTACCAGCGCACACGGCCTTTCTTCCACCGCTGCAATCGCTGACATCTGCGTGACAGATGGGAGAGACAGGAGTGGGAGTCACGGAACTGGATCCCAAAGATTTGCAAACGCTGGACGGTCACCCACCCACCCCGCAGGTGTTACGCAGGTACAGGCAATGCAGAGCACTAAGGCAGACAGCGTTTAGGGAGTATCTCATCCTTTAGACCTGTGCTGAAAAAGGTTACGAAGGATGTGGTCGCAGGTTGCCTCAGCTCCTCTCTGCTTCCACTGCTTTTGGGGCTGTACCAACAGTAACAACAGAAAGAGCCTGAGGATGGACCCAGCCAAATGAACTGCAATATGACGCTGAAGACAAAATGTATTTTAACAAGGTTCTTGCTTAAGCTGTGAGCTAGTCATCATCAGAACACATGCCACTGCCACGGCTTTGTCCTACTTCTTCAAGCTGGGCATGTGACTGGTTTTTATGTCTGGCTGTGTCAAACATAGCCCTGTGTCACACTTTTTATTATTTTGGATGCTGCTAATGACCCTAGAGCTGCTCAAACACAAAAACCGACCAACCAACCAAAAAAACAACTCATAAACAAAACACCTCTAGAAGAACTGTAGGAAAGAAACATGCTTCAGTTGCCACACCTAAAAGAATTTGTAGAGCCAGCAGGGAAGTGATGAACACTTTGCTACCAAGAACTCAACATTCAAAGAATTATCACCATGTGCCTTCGTCTCTCCTAGGGCTTGAGTTTCCAATCAGAGTTATTGTTATTACCTGATTTCAGAGTAGAGCACAGGATCGGGGTTCTCGAAAGGGATTGCTCCCTGCAGGAACCCCAACAAGCAAGGCATCTTTGCAGGCATTTTGCATACAATACTGCTGAAGTTCTGCAGCTGCCTGAGAGACCTGTATAAAGGGAAAAGAAAAACAAATCCAGAGAGGAAACTAATTCATTCACAAGCATCTATTAGGCATTTCCTCTTGAAGAACCATCATCAAACAGAGCTGGAGAGCCGCCAAGTCAGCTCTTGGGTTCTAAAACACCACGTAAATCAGCACAAATGCACATTTACAAAGCTCCGATGAAACATGCATGAAATACTATGCCAGTGATGAGCCAGAGGAGTACAGAGGACTAAGATACAATGGAATTTGTCCTCATTAAAATGCGCAGGGCTGTGACCACAATATTCTCCAATCTACTGTACCGTTTTCAGGATTATATTTGAACTCTTACATCCTCAGGTAATTTACAAAAAGCATTTTCATTTCCAAACTGTTGAGCAACACAGAGCCTAACAAGGAACAAAAGCAAAAAGATGAGGATGAAAAGCTTTTTAAGTCGAAATTGCCACCTTCCCCCTAGCCAGTGAAGTTAGAACTTCAAATCCACGCTCTGGCCCCCAAAGAGAACAGTCCAGAGCTGCAGAACAAGCCTAAGAACCCAAAGGCAAGATACCTCCAGCACTGAACTCCCTTGCTCTCCCTGTGGACGGCAATTCAGTCATGTACCTGCATTTTTGAAGGAAAACATAGGAGAATTCCCGATTTCTCAGACACACATTGGTAACAGCTGCACGGAACTGTCAAAATCCATGCTGTCTGCTACCTTTTTTATTAAAGGAAATACTGAGCATATTGTTGGGAACACAAACTCCCTTCTGACTTCACCTCTGCCTTCATTATAGGACTCTTGAAATACTGATTTTTCTTCCTACACAACTTTGCAGTGTTCCCAGCAGAGGGACGAGACAATAGCCAGAAGGGCCACCCATGCTTCCCAGCCTACTGATTGAAGGGGCCACCCAAGAACCCTGATGGGATTTTGGTTCTGGGCCATCCCATCTAAGAGCATCTGGAAGCATGTGGGAAATCTGGCATAGCAAATGCTTTCCTTTGCTGTTTCGCTGCTGTCCTGTTCACCACCTCCCAACTCTCCTCCAGGACACTCACCCTGGTAATTGCCCGAATTTACCTGGCAGCGGTCAGCATTTCAGGGAGCTGTTAAGAGAAGCATTGTCCCACAGCCTCCCAGGTTCTCTTGAGCAGAATACAGGGAGAAGCATCCACAACAAAGATCCCTGCTAGTCAGTGGGCTTTGTCACTCCTCCCTTTCTTGAGGAGAACCTCCTTCTGGAGGCTGCAAAGGTCTCCCACCCTGCCCAGCCCCTTGGGCCCCCCACAGCATTAGCACCCTTGCCTCAACCACGGTGCCGACCCCCTGCTGGTACCCAACTATGCACCACACCGGCTATCAGGCAGAGGTGCTACCTGCAACACTGATCCGGCCAAGGCTGCGTGGAGCTTTTTTTCCTGGGAAAACGAGCGGAGAGCCATTCAGGGCACGGCTTGCCCTATGAGCACAGCAAAGTTAGCAGTGCCTCACTGTGTCTCCTTACACTTTGCTGCTGAACTCTGCAACGCGTACTGAGCTATGTATATTCTGGTGCTTCTGGAAAGATACAAACCTGATTTTTGGCATCTGTGTGAGAGTTATCCATACAGCAGCAGACTGTTGTTCTACGACAGATCTGCCTATTCTTAGCCCTAACTATGCCCCTATAACATTCTTCGCTCCCCTAGTTCACACAGAAAGTACAAGGGTTTCTGTTGTATTTCATCACAGGACAAACACGCTCCTGCGTGCAAGATACATGTGGGTACTTCTTTCCTACTTGGTTTCCTCTTTCTGAAAATACCGTTCCTGTCTGCTTCTTTAGCTGGCAGGGTAAACAAAATCACCATTGGAACTTTGTAGCATGGGATGTATTTTTAAAAATCCTTTCCTATCCAGCTTCCGTCTGAAAACACATTGTCTATTCAAAGTAGCCAAAACAACATTTGCTCCTACCTCAGTGTCTGCTAAAACTGATCCAAGTGGTTTTTCACCAGCTGAATGTATTCCTCACTGTTTTTCCACTGCATGTCAAGAAACCCTAGATGACGCTTTTTATAAGAGACATTTTTAATCATGCATCGTTTCACTTGTGATTATAAAAAGGCAGGAACAGGTTCCTAGAACAGCAGACCTGGAAAGAGACTGCTGTGCACAATGCTGCAAGAAAGATGAGTCTGAGGTCTTACCAAGGCCAAGCCTCCCTGGAGCACAAGCAAACCCATAATAAATATGTAGCCTTGAGCAGTCCCACTCCAGAATATGTTACCGCCACAAAGTAACCCCCAATAAACTATAAAAAAAAAAGCGGGGAGGGGGGATATGCCTCAAAATGAGCAGGAACAGAGATCCAGGCTATTGCTGGTGGTATAAAGCAACAGAAATGTTTGGTCTATCATTTCTGTGTTAGACAATATCCCTCTTGCCACAAGGGCCTACATTTCTATTCTGCATCGTCCGGTTTCTCACAGATTCCCACACATCGTCGCAGTGATAAACTACAGTCACTTTAGTGAATCAAACATCTGCAGACTCAGTATTCACTAACAAAACCTAGTAACATTAATGAATTGATCAGGATGATGTCCAAAAGCCATAGTGGTTTCACCTTGCCATGGGCACTTCAAATTTTCACCAGCCCAGGACAGGAATAGTGAGAAAAGGTATTCTAAATTATTTTTAAATCAATTCGCTAACTCAATATACTGGCACTGTCATCAGACTAAGGAAGCTGGTGTTTTGTGACTGGCCAGAGAAAAATGGCAAATGTATGGAGGTGACGAGAGAAGAGGAAAGCGCAGGACACGAATTAATTTGACCTTCATCACTTCACAGCCTACGCTGGATTTTGCGCGTGGCTGGAAAGAGTCATTTTTCCAAAGCAGTTGCCCCCCCCCC
>NW_009192054.1:0-11954 GCF_000690835.1 Fulmarus glacialis
TCCGGGAGAGGAGCCAGCCGGACACCGCGGCAGCGGAGCCGGGTGGTTTGAACGGAGAAAGACACGGACAAAGCCGAGGGGCTGCTGCGTGTGAGCGGCCGTGGGGAAGGTGCGCCTGACGCCCTGTCACCGCAGTGCTGATGCTGTGTTTCGCCTTCTTTAATGGCTGACAGTAAACACCAGAACCAGCTGGTCCCAGCGTTTGGCTCCCGTGTGCTGTCAAAATAGAAAACATGCCTTGCTCCCGCTGGCCCACCCGAGGAATCCGTCCCCGACAGGTGCAAGTGTGTGAGAGTGACACAAAAAATGTTGGGCAACACAACTTGCCGCATCCAGTTAGTTTTGGTTGCAAATCCATAAACGAGCCTACGAAACAAAAGATGTTTCATTTCACTTTTCTTCATAAGGGTCCAGATCTGGAACAGTCATGAGCATGCTGGCCCACTGGAAAACACCAGGTGCTGGCCAGGGGCTATTTTTGCCCTTCCCTTCCTCGCCTTGCTGCCGCCACAACAGTGTTCCCCTAGCGCAGACGGGAGAAGAGGGCGTCGGAGGAAGAGAGGAGATGGGAGGAGAAACTAGGTTTCTGGTTCAGAAATATGATAGCCAACTTACACCTAGTACCTAGATCAAAATAGGTTTTTTTCTTTGAAATCCAGTGTAAATAGGCGAGAAATTTTGCAGTTCCTGCCGAGTTACAGGAAGGTCCCAAAATCCAAGTACTTCAGTGCTTCCCAGCGATAAAACCTCTCTCAGAACCTCATTGTAGATTCACAGGTATTGCTACTATTGCCTATGTACTTCATATCCAGTCAGTAGGTTGAGTTTGTGAGTTTGCAGACCAAACTCAAACACTATTAACCTGGCAGGTCAAGTGTGCAAATTTCTGTATCAGGATTAAGCAAAGGTCCATATTTTATTTTGAGAGAAGCAGCACCTACCGTATTTTGCATTTATCTGGGATAATTTGTGTGTTGGGTGCCAAAAATTTGCTGGATCTCTGAGGATTCACAGCCATAACTAGTGCTTTTACTGTGATTGTAAAAGGGCAGCTTAAGGCCTGATTTTTTCTGGAAGGCAAACTAGAATCTAATTTTTTTCCTTTTGGGCTGTTGTCAGTAATATTAATTGATAGAAGTTAGCGTCAAGTCCCATTAAGTTAGGGGGGAGCTGTTGACTTTAGTGGTGAACCAACTAAAGCTAAAAGCCGATGATCTTGTCTTTGAGTCTCCTTCACCTTTTCCTCTGTTCTCCTAGCCCTGACAGTTGCTTGAGGATTAAGTGAACTAAGGCTGTCATACAGTGAAAATAACATTTGACGGTATATGATATTCATCATTTCCCAAAAATTACAGCCTGCAGTCTGTGGCAAGTTCATATAGACTTTCCCATCAAAGCATGCTCATAGTTCAGGCTACTTCTGTCATGGCCCAAAATGTCAAGGTAAATATGTAGTGCTTTCTAAAATGTCTAGAACAGTTATCAACTGCAGCTAGGCATTCTGTCCTTTAGCTAATAGTTGTCCTGTGTTTCTCATAGTCAAGCCCGATAGTTGAGAAAAGGTTAGCAATTCCTTACAGTCTTCAATCCCTCCAAATAACACACAATTCAATAACTTGAATGCCTTTCTCAGTGACTGGCCAGCACATAGACTTCTCCACTTGTTGACAGTTTTTACTTACGTCCAAATGGCCCTGGTAGCATCTTACCTAAGCAAATCTGTCTTTCTGTCTCCTGGGACAACTGGGAGACTTGAAGAAACAAAAACTGTTAGATTCCTGAGGAGGATACCAGGAGGCGCAGTTGGAGGATGTTAGGCACATTTCCAAAATACTGTATGTTGACGAAGTCTTGAAAAGCTCTTCCATAAGTTTCAGTTTCCTCAACCATGTGCAGTGTTCCTGTGTCAGTCCCATTCAAAGGCTGTCTAGACAAAATACCATCAATGCCAGAGTCTTGGCAGACGTGTGTTCTTGCTACAGACTGTCCCTCCACAAGCAGAGATTTCATCTTTGACATCACAGAAGCACGTAGAAGTTCTTTCTGTTTCCAAAAGCTGCTACTAGTTTTTGAGAAAAGTGAGTTTACGACTTGAATCTGAAAAGTAATTTGGATTTCTTTTTCATCTGTCTGTTTGTAAAGGGACATTCCTTTCCAGCCTCAGCGTCAGTAAATGTCTTGGAGATTTAGGTAGCTGGCTTTGCAGACCTGCTGTGTGAAATGATTATCTGCAGGTAATATAATTTTGAATTGAATTATGAAGAACTAGCAGTTTGGACTCTAAAACACAAGACACAGTAAAGTATTCTAAATGTTTGCGTTAATCTGAACAGTAGACTTACAGCCCTCACACTATTTACGGAAGTTGAGCATTATGAGGAAGTTGTTTAATACAGAGCTGAAGACTGTAATGTCCCTGTTCATCCGTAATATTTTGGATGTTCATACCTAAGTAAGATTTTTTTTCTCTCCTGTCCTTGAATTAAGGAAGAAAATAAGCGCTTGATGACTCCTTTTAACTGCTGTCATTCTGATGACTGACTCAGTTTTTTTGCAGTTGTGACCGTGGTGGCAACATTCCCTAAAACACCCATGTCAATGGAATATTTTTCTGGTTTACGAAGCAACGTATTGGCAGTCTGTTTTGCCATTACACTGGTGATGCTCCTCACCGTTGCTACTAACAGTCATTTCTCCACTTCAGACTTCTCCCTGATATGTAGAGGCGGTAGGTACTTATCCTGCTTTTTCAAAAGATGGTAAAGATATCTGCCTAGTACCTGTGGATTCCAAAACACTTCAGAAAAAAGAGAGCAGTATCCTTTTTGTCATTTATAGAGTGGGAAACTGAGGTACAAAGAGGTAAAGAATTGCTGCCAAGATGAGTCAGTGGGCCCAGCAGATCAAATTATTGAACTGAACATTGAAGCTAGTTCAAAACTGCAACATGTTGCTTTCATTTAGCCTCACGACACAAACCAAGCCCCAAAGTTAGTTCCTGTGAAAACGGCAAAGAACTGGATTCAGATAGAGTTTTTCAAGAGATGTGCCTAAAATTTCTTCTATAGCTGCCTTTGTTAGACTCAGATTCACCATTTTGTGCTTTAGTAGTGGACTGCTGCACTGTCCTGCACCACAACCCATAAATTCGTTGTTGAGCCTCATAGTTGAAAGTTAAGTTAGGGTGAAAATGATGCCAGTGCAAAATGATTCTTTGCAGCAAGTTTGTCAGCTATGTAAGTCTCTCAGAAGGTTTCCCTACTTGTACCACTGTTTGTTCAGTTCTACAAGTACTTGAAGTAGCTGAATTAAAAATAATAGTACTTGAATAACTGGGTCATCCTGCATACACTGCAACCACACACCTGCCTTTATAAATACACATTTGTTGAGGGATCCGTTGCACCAACTTGTCTAAAATGGCAGGATCCTTGCTGTTGCAGGGATTAAGTTTTGCTCTTCAGTTTCTCTTGGCTCTCTTACTGTTGTTGTGAGAGGAGGCAAAAATAAATAGAATTTGTATTCTGGAATAAAGTTGAGCCTGTGGGTGCCGGAAGAAGACCAGTTCTGCTTTTTGTGTTTGGCTGTGTATGATAATCAGCAGAAAAGTAGCTCAGAGTTCAAATAACTATGTATCTCCTTAGTAAGGGGTGTGGTGCTCTAAATAGCTTCTAATTTTCATTCTGCAGTTTCTGTGAAAACCTTATTCTTCAAAGAAGCTAAAGTAAACCAAGATACATATACATGCATTAACAAAATACTATTTGGTTGGTTTTTTTTTTAATCTTAAGGTCTCTCTGATAGGCTGAACAGGATACTTATAGAGACAAAAAGCAAGGCTAGATTTTTGGAAGCAGTCTCAAGTGTTATGTTCTATGATTATGATTAATGGTCCTATTTTGAATAACAGAATGCTAATGTGGATATTCATATGACTTGATTCAGGGCAGCCAAAGCTATAGAGGAATTGATTTTGCTCATACATAAATCTGTCTGGCCTTATACTTTATTATTCCTTTGAAAGAAATAGCAGGATGTCTGTGTATGAACTTTTATACGTTGTCTGGCAGATTGAATTCTACAAAAAACAGGTATAAGCTGTGTTCCCAGCACATTTTTTGCTAGTACATGTTGTATTTGTTTTGCAGAAAATGCCTTTAGGTTTAGTTTGATTAAGTTTTAAATGAGTCATCAGAACTTAGTTTGTTTCTTGTCTTTGGAAAGTTTCAGAGGGGCATGTTAACAATAGGACTAGAAACTAGAGTTGGTATATTTTTCATTTACTTATTTAGCATATTTAATTAGTTATCAAATTATATGAGATACGGTTACAAGACAACAAAAAAAGATAGCAGCTTAACAAAGCATGGCTAAAAATTATAGGTTACTTGTGCCCAATTTGGATTTAGTCATGCTGACAGGAAATAAGATGACCAGAAAATGTCAGAGGCCAGAAGATTCAAAATTAAGGGATAATAAACTGTGCCATTGGTGTGGTGTCTGAAGTTGAGCAAGTTTCATTGCTGACTGTATGGGTCAAACTGACCACAACACAGAGGACAAAAGTGGAAACACGTTCCACACTCTATGGAATGTAACTATGACTCTTTTCTAGGATTTCCTTTAGTAAAATTAATTTCACCTTCTGCTTTCCTCTTTCATAATCTGTAAAGTTACCCTGATATTCAAGTGTTTTATGGCTTTTGGGTGAAAAGATTACAGAAGTGTGAAATATTATTATTGTGTATTATTCCCAGAGGTAATTCATCACCATCTCTAAATATCTCAGTGTTCTTACTATAACAGAGTCAACAGAGTGTTTATCAGTTTACAGAGAAAGAAAGGGATTGCTTTTTGAGAAATAACAAGGTGAGGTTTCGTAATGGTGCTTAATGTATTTGAGAGAAAAGGCAACGATATACGTGAGGGAGCCTTTTAATAAGTGTGTATTTTAGCTCTCTCAGGCTGTAAACATGTCAGAGAAACAGTTATGTATAGTCCCGTCGATGCAGTAATAAAAACGTAATAGTATCACCGTTTCTTATTCATAGACCCATGTTTTCCATTTGCTTTTGGTAGCGCTATTACAAATTGAGTGGAATTTGAGCACTACATTGAGGAGTTCCATTTTCACATTGCATTAGCATGTATTTATTTTACAGTTGGACTTAAATATGTTGAACATTTAATTTGGGAACTCTTATGAAAATTATGGCTGTCTTGAAATATTTGTGTTGGCAGTAGCGTTGGCAGGGGAAAGGAGGAGAGTGGAAGAAAGGACAAATTGGGATCACTTACTGTGATGATAGATTTAACTAACGTCAGTAATATTATTTTATAACTTGGAGTATGTAAGAGATAGGTAACAGTGCTATGTTTTAAACCAGTGTAAAGTCTGTAGAGTTTTGCCAGAACAGTTTCAAATGATGACAACTTCAAGAAGTTGGTTTAGTAGTTTTTCTGTTCCTCTTCAAAAAAAATCCTATTTATGTTGTATTACAGTTGAATGATTTTCTTTACAATTTTATTATAGCGGTAAGGATAACTCAGATATGCCTCTATATGGCAAAATTGTTAAATATTTTAAACAATTAGTTTAAACAAGGACAGCACATCTAGTGTTCTGTGTTAGTGTTCTATGCTGAAGTCAAAGTTGGGGTTAGCTGTCCTAATTTGTTGTGAATACAAGTATATAACAAAATATTTAATCAATGTATTTTTGACCTTATATTTGTGTTATCTTAATGAGGCCATATAACCTTATACAAGAAATAAATTTTGAGAGATCGACCTTCCTAAGTTATAGTAAAGATCTATATAACCTATCAAATAATATTCTTAACTAATATAGAAAATTGCAAAATCAGTGGTTTAGATTAAAAATATTTTTAATAAAAATCAAATTCCACTTGAATCTTTGCAGTTGCATCAACCTGAATGTGTACAAAGACTTGTAGGATAGAAGTCCATGTGGGTAGTTACTCGTTATGTGCTTAGCCTGAAAAAAAGAAGAGAAACTTGATCATTCTATCTGAAAATGGGGAAACACATGATAAAAATCTTTTATTGTCGGCGTGATGGAGAATTCAAATGTATGCCACCGTACAACAAAATATGAAGTTGTTTAAACCTATAAATAGAAAACCAAAACTTTATGAATTACAAAACCCTAACATTCCACAGAAGTAAGTTTGCAGATCTGAACAAAGTAAAACCACAATAAAATGTAATAAAACAAAGTTGAAAAAATAGGCAATTCTGCAGTGTATTAAACATGATATAATGTAGATTCATCACAAGGGATTATGCCAAGTGTGTATTTACCTGAACAAAACAATAAAAGAAAAATATCTCAGATTCCTTCCATTACATGCAGTCTTTTCTGTGCTGCAACTTTCCATATTTAATAATCGGAGTTGTCAGTGCCTGCCTATCCTAATGCAGTATTTAGAAAAGATTTTTCTAATTGCGCTACTTTAATATAGACTCTGATGTTGGGAGGAGCTCAGCATGGGTGGAGTATTCCTTGTCATTTGGAGTTTTAATTGCTAATGCAACTCCAGTCAGTAAATGTTAAAAAAATCAACACCAGTGACAGGTTTTTATGCTTTCTGCAGAATTCAAGAGTGAAACAAATGTTGGTGTGTAATAAGTTCACATTGGACATTTCTATATTTGGAACAAAAGTGATGTTATTGCTCACAATACACACATGAAAAACATCAAATTCCTCTCAGTGTAGGTTTTTGTCTTTTAAGTATCTGAATCTGAGGCCTGGTCTTCTCACCTTGCATGTCCAGGTATGTATATGGCATATGAGGTAGAAACAAAATTGACAATGCCTTGGCTTATTTTGAAGACCAAAGTGAAGCACAAACTCCTTGTTCACTCTTTGGATGGGTGAATATGAAAAGCTTTCTTCCTTCTAATGAAAGCTTTTTCAAATTTTGCCTTATTTGCCTGCATTTATTTTTATACGTTTTCCCCATACCATATTTTCCAAAGCTCTGAATTTGTTGTTAATCTTCAAAGCCTTATGGCCTTTGTTCTGTTACTCTTATTATGTACGATGCAAGATTTTTTCAACTCGACATAGTTAAATTTGCTACCACTGAAAAAGCTGTGTTTAGTGGATGGAGAAGTTAACCGAAGTCTGAAGAAAAAACAAAATCAGTTGGAAGCTGAAGTAAAACTTCCAGCCTTTTCGGAGGGGAAGAAGCTAAAGTAAATTAAAATTTATAAACATGTTTTGGTAAGACTTAAAAACAAGTCCCTCTCCCAATTAGAACTGTGATTAAGCATTTAGAGGATTTTCATCAGCATTTTGCCAGTTACCTCAGGATATTTTACACTTCCTTGGCATATAGTTGGCATTGCTTGTTGGATTTTTTTGCAGTATACTGCAAAATTTAGAGAGTCTGTTGGTTGGAAACAGGTTAAGTTCATGTGAAATGCTAGGAGAAAACCAGAACCTGATTTTCATTTGTATGAAGGCTCCTTCTGGCAACTTGGGTAAGTCCATGCGATTTTCCCTCGAGAGTTTGAAAGCAGCATTTTAATGCCTCTAGTTGCATTCCCTGAACATCTTGTCTTGCCACTGCCCTTGCGAGCATCCTGTTTACAGTAGGATTTCCAAACAAATATTTGCCAAAGGATGCAATTATATAGTAATTTCCACTTAAAGCTGTGTGCAACTGACATAGCTCAGGTATTTTAGCCGCAGTTGTCTGTCAGGTTAGTTGTTTCGAAGTGCTTGAGGACTCTCTACAGTATAGCTTAAAACAAAACTAGTACCGCTGGATTTTTACTAGCTGAATATTAGGTGTCCTGGTAAAGATAAACTAGAGTAGAATGTGCAGAAGAGCAAAATGTCTAATCCTTTTCTAATTCCTTGCTAACGTGTAAAGCAAAGCAAAGGGGTGGTGGGTTTTTGCACTGATTTAGTTTAAACAATTTAAGAGGCTGAATCTTACCTCTACAAATGCTGCTAGACACTTCAGACTGTTTGAATTGGTTGTGCAGGGACTTAGCAGAGAATTTCAGTTTTATTCTGTTAGGAATTGATTGGCTCAGTTTTGGTTTTGGACAGTGCTGTCTGCATTTGTACATTTTTTTTAAACCTGGTTCTTTGTGTACCTGAGGGTAAATTTACTTCCCCCCCCATCCTTTGCATAAATTTTATCAGGTGTCTTGAAGCCTTCTGGTCCTCGCAGCACATAAGTAACAAATTGTTATTTGTTATTATTGCTGGTATTATTAGAATTCAGTAGGAGTGGGAGTTCCACATGCAGAGCACAGGTGGCATACATTCCTAAATGTACTTGGTCAGATGCAAAAGGAAGAAAAAGAAACTGCTGACTTTAAATGCTGCTATATAAATTGATAAAATGCATGAATGCAAAAGGGGTGGTTTGTCTGTGAGATGCTTAACAAGCATATGGCTGAAGTGGTGGAAGCATTTTGTACAGCTAATGTTCAGGCTAGCATCTCTGTGTGATCCTGAGACACTGCAATAGTACCCTTGACCCTAGAGAAGATGCAAGTTGTTTATGGCCAGTGCTTGTGCAGGCTCAGCTCTGTAAAGGGTGCAAGTAAAGAAGGTGGGAGAGAAAAGGAAGATCCGATAAATGACAGCACTTTGTACCTGGGCTGTGTAGGTGAGAGAGTGCACCATGCTGATCAGCCTTGTGTTGTGACAAACTGGTATTTAGATATTTGACTGCCAGGTATGAGGACGAAGTGAGGGAAAACAAGGGGTGGAGATACAAAGTGGCTGGTGTTTCTCGGCTAAAACAGCATGCGTTTGCTCCCTCAGACTTCCTCCCCTTTCTTGTCCTCGCCCCCATTTCTTCCACTCACACACCCACACAATCTCCCCACACACAACCCACACACACACTAGTGGCACGCCACCACTTCCCTACACATAACTGGTTTGGCTTAACACGCTTCTCCTCAGCGGAGGGTGCTTGCAAAACTTTGTCCTTAGTTAGAAGCCATATGCGCTGACAGATGCAGAGGTCCCCATTTGCTATTCACTTAGGCTTACAAACAAATTGAAGCTCGATGCTGTGAAAACTTTCTTGACCTGAGTTTACTTGTTATAGCTGTGTTCCAAGAACTGCGAATTTGCGTGTGCATTAGACACAATTATCTGCATTCCTGTAGGTCCAAGGAAGTGAGTCCTAAGAATGCGTGAGTCACGAAGGAAACTTCTGCGGTGTGGACCTGCTGCACAGCACTTTTAAATGGGACGTTCAGGAGGCTGAAAGGGATTTGGGATGTTTGGAGATGGATATGCATCTTTGTGTACTTTTGACATAATAGTTCTTTACTTATGCTGCACATAACTTGAAAATATCAAACTGTTCATAAAAGCTACTCTGTTCTATAGTCTCTCCATACGCTGTGCACATCTAAGAGTAAATTGGCCTGCTACTACTGAAGTCAGTGTTATTAGTGACGAATTAGTGAACCATGGATAGAAGATTACAGTGATTTGAGGTAGCAGATACTGTTAAGTTTTTTGAGTGTCAAAGACCTCTAGGTAACAAGAGAGAGCAGACAGCTTTCAGGTCAGCTGTCTCATGACCTACCATGGCTAGAAAGGGATATTCCTGTATTTATTAAGAAGCTAATGATTGTTTCTAATTCTAACATGATTATAGAAGATTAGTATTCAAATCTCCTTGACTCAATGCCAGTATAATTTCAGAGGCTAAACACCTCTGAATTTCCAGGGATTATATTCTATGCTATTAAGTCATATGGCATTTCAGGCTAAGTTTTATTTTCTTTTTCTCATGGTTTGGGGCAGAAGCTACTAAAATGATATTGTCAAATTAATTCAAAGCTGTTTTGTTCCCCGTTAATTATAAGGCTGATTTAAAATTAGGAGATGTATTTTATGGGGATGTATTTTAGAAAAGGGTGAGGGATCTCTTGTTACTTTGGAGCTTGGAGCCAGTGGGATCTGAACTTCTTGATTTTAAAATTCAACCTACAACAAAAAAGCAAAACATGAATGTTTTTGAGGGTGCACAAGGCATAATTTTGTTCATTCACTGCTGGTTTCGTGCATGAAAGTGCTCCCACTTTGCCCTGATCCATTCATGCCCCTTATCACCCAGTTAGGCTCCTCAGTTACAGGTTGCTGATAGTTATCACTGTATTTTCTGCCCTTTTTTCCTTATAGGAACCTGCCTGTGCAACATCCCTTTCCCCATTCCTTCTAATCTCTTCTTACCCAGCACAGTCTCCTTGATCTTTCAGCTCTGTATCCCAGTTCCCATTGCACACCCAGTCCTCTTCCAGAAGCCTATGTTTTCCTCTCTAGTGCTGCTTTTCTTATCCCCACAGTACTCCTTATACTCTTTTCCCACCATTCATACATCCTGTCTTTTCTCCCAGTGCATTCACTGTCTTATGTTGTCTTCTGCATCCTTATCCTGTCCTTCCCAAATACCTGACCAGGAGAACACAGTGTCGTTCTCTTGTCTTTTTAAAAACCCAAAACAATGAAGATTCAGTCATCTTCCACCAGAAAAGCTTGATTTTGGTGTGGTGATAGCCTTAAAGAAACCACTTTTGAAATGATGTTGTTACATAAGACTCTTAGCTTTGCTTTTTGTTTTTGAACAAGTTTTTAAGCATCCTGGTTACAGGAAAAAACTCCCATAAGTGTTAAGCGTAATGGATCAAAATCCTAATGCTTATTATGGTGTTAAAATCTTGACACTTTTTGGTAGTCTGCCATTCAATTTTTTATGATAAATTTTCCAATTCAGAAGCAGGTCCTTGATAGAAATTGGTGTTTGAGTTAAAAAATCAAAATAATGTATGGAATCAGCAATCAGTATTCAGGCATTTTCCATCTTTTCTTTTTTTGTAATTTATGTATTTTAAATGAGATGCTGAAATGATTTAAATTGTATTTTATATTTCCTAATAAGAAAACTTATCTCATAATAGTCATTGTGAGGTTTGAAATCTGTTGTATTTAGTGAGATGAACAAAACATTGCTTAACTTGTCGGCTGTTACTGTGGTTAATAGAAGAAGCTTTCTTTTTTTTCATATGGACTTATTCCTTGTTTGTGTGGGTGGATTGGGAGTGCATGCAGACACACCTGTTGCGATGTAGAAGTAGGGGAAGAGAGAAATCTGCATTTCACAGTGGTAACTTTCTACTCAAACCTACATGGAAGCATATTCATTCTCGTTAGGGGCTGCCAGATACGGTAGCCTGGTAGAGATGGGCCTGCCATGGCTCCGTGCCCCCACGTCCAGCCAGTAGCAGGGCTGAACACGTGCCCAGTAGGCACACACAAAAACGGAAGTGTAAAATCAGGTGGCTAAAATGTAAGTCGATACAATTAAAATTCTGACTGGACTAGGTAGTTTAGATTCAAAAATGTCTTTTGTCAGCCAAACAGTGAAGTGATGGCTGGAACAAGGAGTGCTCAACGTATGACCCACCTAGGGTCTGTAGCCTGCCTGGTTAGCCTTCCTGTGCCCAGCACAGGGGTGGGCGGCGGGCAGTGTTTTGATGGGAGCACTTTGGTCTCGATGCCACTGTTTGCAGGCCCTACCACAGCGTTTGATCTGTGTGGCATGTCATTGGAATCAATGCTTATAATGGCCTCGTGAAAAATGTCACATAAGGTCTGTGGATCTTGCAAGGGTCTTGATCTACAGACGTATTTCGGCATTACTTCTGGCAGCTAATGGGAAGCTATTCTCTCTGTAGTATCCACATTCATTATGCTTAGTTTGCACAGGAGTTGAGGTCAGACTTCCAGTTCTGGGTGATACTTAGCATCCACACCATACTGCATGTGAGTTAGAAATATGAGTTTTCAGCACCTTGAAAGACCCTAAAGTATTGAAGGGTTGGTTGTTTAGGGTTGGTTGGTTTTTTTGGGGGGGAGGGGGGGGGGTAACATCTCTTACGGG
>NW_009192054.1:11985-56656 GCF_000690835.1 Fulmarus glacialis
CTCTTCTGGTGTGATTGTAAATTTAGAAATTGTGAATTTGTTCCAGATGGGAAGAAAAAGTCAATCTTGCAATCTCTTGTGGGGGAAAAAAAGAAGATTTAGAAAAAGTATTTCAAATAGGTGGTTTCAGTGCAGTTTCAAGTGAAAACAAAACACTTGATTGTCTTCATTAAGATACTTGGACAAAATTACATTACAAAGGAATCAGCCTTTGCAGTGAGAAATTGTTGTTCAGAAATATTTTGCCAGCTGTATTAATTGAAAACTTGTTTTATTTTCCTTTAGCAAGAGCAAGACCAATGTCACAAGAGCAACATAATACTGAAAGTTGTGACTTATTTATAAATGTTACCCTTATTTCATAGGAATTGTACCTGTGCTGTGTGAGATACTGAAAGCAAACTTAAATTTGAAATATAAAAGAGAAAGTCAGGAGGGGATGAGATAACAAGTCAAATCCGGAAAACAACTGTTTAATCTCTTTTTTTTTTTAATCAGATACATCCTGATTGCAGGGATTAATATATATTTTGAAGAAGTAACCAAATAATAATAATATGGTACAAGCAAAGTCTGCCTTTGGCCAATCTTTCCCTCTTAGACCTGGTATTTTGCCTGTCTTGGGTCTTGTGCTCAATGAGTGTGACTAACAGTGTTTGCCAGGCAAACAAGTGCAGTGATGGAGGTAAACCTGTTTTATGAGATGCTTATTTGCATGGTGTGCCTGTATCTCAGTGGTATATTTTCAGACAAGATCTCTTTGCCTAGGTTGTGGTGCAGACAGCCATGAGCCCTCATTCTGAATCACTCTGATGTCTTCTGTACCTTTCAGGGTGCTGGCCTTGAGAGTATGTATCTTGTGTGAGAGAAGATGTATCCTTGATATTCAGAATTCCGTAGAGTAAACTGACCTTTTTAAAAGACTCTTTTTAAGCCAGGTAGATGGGTATTCAGCATTATGAATCAGACCTGAAACAGCCCCATCTTTTATTAATATAATGTCTCCTGATTTACTGCAGGAAGCCACTGAAATGATTAAGTGTACCAGCAGTCTGCATAAAATGCCTGGGTGACCTCCAAAGCACTATGACAAATATCAAAGAAAAATTTTAAAACCTGTATGATCAGCTTAAGGAAAATTAAGGCCATATCTCAGTTTGTTCAAAATGCTGTTAAAGTAGGAAGACAGGTAGTGGCTGCAGAGTGGCAGAAGATCTAGGCCACATCTTTCCATATGACCTATAATGAATGAGTGCTCTGGGCAGAAAGTATCTTTTCATGGAGTTTGCTTTGCAGTTTTCCTCCTTGGTGGTCCTTCCAAAAGAAAGCATAGGTAAATAGTATAAACAGCTGAAGAGTGCCTATTCCAAATAGCCAATCTTGTCCGTTCTCTTTAAGTGTACTTATTTTTGTACGACCTATCTATCTCCTTCGTTCTTCATCTTCCAAGAAAGAAGCAATGCACATGAAGATGGAGATCTTCTGATTTCTCTTTAGGACAAAATTAATAAATCCTGGTAGCAAGTATCTTATTAGGAGTAAAATTGCTTTGTAGTGCCATTGCACCTTTTATTACAAGATCTCAAAGCACTTAGGAAATACTAGCTAACTAAGCCTCACAACATCTCTCTGCAGAGAGGCATGATTTAAACCAAATGCAAGCCCAGCATGCGAGACACTAAAATTGGCTGGACATATAGTAATTAAAATCCTTAAGGAATTATCTTAGTTGCGTAATCGATATGTTAAAACATCGTTAATCTCAGGTGGTCCAGGAGGTGATTTGTGGGACAGAGGCTGCCCATAGATTACTCCTATTCAGCCTTTAGGGTTTTTTGCAGGATGGGGTGGGGCTGGAATTGAGACTGGCTATTCAAGCAGCACTGTCCAGATAATCAAACATCACCTCCAGTTTGCCCTGTCTCACCCAGTGACTCACTTGCTGCTACTGCTATCCACAAAGAGATGGGAAGTGTGTGGACATTGCCATCAGGTGTGAATGAAGGCATGTGCTACCCCTTAGTGGAGCAGGAGCAACGTGACTCCACTCTGGCTCTTGTTTTGGCCCCACCTTCTGCTCTCCAAGGCAAAAGCCCTATCCTAGTTTGGCCTAAGCCCTTCCCAGTGTTGCAACACACACTGTCCTCAACTCGTGCCTCCCCAGCTGCTGCAGAGCAAGAGATGGAGAGAGGCAGGGTGCTTGTTTGCATGTGGATGTAGGAAGGTGCATTTGATGGTATAGGAAGGGTGAGCTGAGTCCAGGCTGCTGATGAGTGAGAGGGGAAGAGACACAGCTATTTAAATGGTAGAACGTAGGCTGCTGCCATGGGTGCAGAGTGGGTGGTTGCTGCAGCAGGGAGAGCATCAAGAGTGATAGCTGCAGCAGGGAGAGTTGACCTTCAGGAGAAACAGAGGAGGTCCCAGACCGGAGATCTGGCCCCTGTGTATGCTGAGTTCAGGGCATCCTCGAAGTCTGCAGCAGCTGTGGGGATTATTGCCATATTTCTGGACAGAAGGAGGTATATTTGCACTGTGTAGCCCATGAGGCATAAATGAAGAATCTCTGGGAAATGTTGAACCTGCTGGGTGTATACTGTGAAGTTAATCCCTGTGTGAGCAGTAGGTGTTTATCCAGAAGAACCAGGCATTCGGCAGCCTGGACAAGTACCACGAATCCTCACATGCTGCCTGGAGACAGTTTCTAGCTGGAAAGAGGGAAAAATGAATGTAGGGTAGCTCTAACCTACACGGTGAACATGTAGGTTAGCATGGGGGCTTCCACCCACATGACCTACTTGTGGAACAGCTTCTTTTCTGAAATAAACAGCGCGATACCGTCAATGCCTGTTTGAGTAGGACGTGTATTTCTGTTGGCTGGAAGAAAGGAAGGTACAGTTGTCAAGCCCAGATGGAGGCTTTGAAATATGCATGATAGTGGCAGCTGTGTGTGGGAAGAATGACTCGGAGTGTGTTGAGAAGGAGGAGGCTTGTTTACTGTGCTACTGTCTTCATGTGGCTGCGGAGTTGAATGGGGAGAGAAATGAGGAAAGCGTTCTGTGTCCGTGGATTATTCCGTCACTGCGCTGGACCTTTTTTTCTCCAATATTCATTATTTGTTTGAAAATTCATAAAGGATCAGTGAGTTGCAGTGAAGGAGATTGCAAAGAAGTATCGTCAGTATTTGGTCAGTCTCGGATCCTTGAGGATCAAGGCCCTGTTTTCCTGAGCTGGGCCCTTCTGCCTGAAAGGTCCTTCTCGAAAGCTGGGCTGGGGCGGCTGTGTGCGCGCTTTGGAGAGGAACACGTTGTTCTGGCAGCCTTCCTGATCCTGAATTTTGTGCGTGCCCTTCTTTATTGGCGTATTTTGTAGCCTGTGGTTATGTAAGTGCTTAAGCCTCTGTCCCGCCGGCGTTTGTGCGCCCTGTTCCGCGGCCGCTGGTTGGCAGCGGTGCTGGAGGGGTGGCCGCAGGCGCGACTCGGCTGGAGGAGCGGTGGGGTGCAGCTCACCCTCGTCCTCCCCGGGGCGACGGGGGCGACTGTGGGCAGATCGGTGAGGCCTCGCAGCCAAGCCCTGCCTGCAGGCAGCCTGCCATTTGGTTCCTGGGCACCTGCCTTCACGCCGGAGAGTGGGGTCGGGCTGCATGCCTTCCTCCCCCTGCTTGTGAACTCGGCCTGCGGTCGCTCAGCTGGGGCAGCCTGTGAGGAGGTCCAGCTTTCATAGCTGCAGAGCACATCACCTTCTTTCAGCAAAAAAGAAGGACGTGGGGTATACAACAAAAAGTATTGTATGCATGTGGTGAAGTAGAACATGTGTCAAATTAATTCACAAACTTTTGGGTTTTATAATTTTTTAGATTTATGTTTTATGTTTACGGTTTTCAGTCATCTCATTAATTAACGCTTTTCTGTGCGGAGAATAAGGGCTTATGGTTTACTCTTTTTCTCACAAGAATGTTTTCCAAGCATGTTTTATACTGAGTACATTTTTCACTTTCCCATCCCAGAGCATGAAATTAATCTATTCTGCGTAATTCCCTAGTATCTCTTTCAGCTATGTGGCCTAAAAATTCTTCTTATTAAAGAAAACTGGTCTAAAAAGAAAGTCCGAAGATGTAAAGTCATCTATTAGAAGAATATCAGAAAAGCATGACTGAACCCTAATAACAAACTTCTGGAGTCAGAGAGTCAGTTTTGGTGTCAGCTGTTTTACTCTGCGCTACTGCTTGGTTCATCCTGCGCTGGACCCGGCACTGGAAGACTACCTTTGCTCTTCACACTCAGATAAGGTTGTGTATCTGCTTCCGCAGAACACCAGTTAAATGTAGTAGATAGCTTCCAGATACACCTAATTTTGAGAGTAGCTGCCACTTTAATCAGTAATCATATGACAATGACTTCCAAATTTTTATCATTTGAAAATCTACATCCTAAGTGATTTATCTGATTTGAGCTTTAAGCTTACAGCAATCAGACCTACTTCCATTATAAACATTCTTCCTTCCCTCTTCATTTTCTGGTGGGTCTGTGAACAAACCGTGCTTTGGACCTTTTCCATTCACCAAGTACGTCCACGTAGGTTATAAAGAACCACAGCAACAAAAGGAAGCAATATTGATACTCATGCTTAATCTGACTTTTCCACAGCTTTGTTTTTATCTCGCCTCGACTGTGACAACAATGTCCCCTCAACAGGCCAACAATGTAAAGAGCCAAAGTTAGTGGTCATCAAATGTTTCATATGGCCAGTTCTCAGGAAATCGAATAAATCGCTAAAAGCCAGTTTTCCTGAAGTCATAAAAGGAACTGAATTGATCAAAGTTTAGAACCATCAAAAAGGGAAATTTACAAGTGTTTGTTTCTGTGTTGGACAAACACAGCATCTTTACAACACTTCAAACAGAAGATGTTGCTGCAAATGGAGTGTGAAAAAAATATCTGCTTAATTAGTAGTAAACAGTCATGGCAGCAAAAGAATTTTAGGTGTTTATGTTCTTGATCAATCATAGTCCAAATTTGCTTCTGACAATTTTACTTTGAAAATTATGCTAGTTTTATTGTTGTTCTACTCTCTTCCAAATGAGGATTTAGCTTCGTTAGTGCTTGAACGTCTGTGCATTCTTCATCCAGTTTTAAGGCCTCTAGCGTGCACCCTGTGTTGCCATTTACATCTTAGTCATATGGATGCACATCATTATCTTTTGGTATTGCTAGCCTCTTATCTTCATTTTGTATGTAACTGTAGATGAGATTGAAAGTTCAAGGTATAGAGAATTAGACCAGGGCTGGATGAAGGCTTTCTTCCATGAAGCAGATGCCAGTTACGAATACATGTTTAATCTGATAAATAGACAAACTGAAGCATTGAGAAGACTCTCTTAAATTTATAGTGCAACTTTTCCGCTTGTTGCCAGGGTCCGTAACTGAAAATTATTTTTTTCCATGATAGACTTATCATATGGGCATAGCTTTATCAGCAAGAGGAAGACGCAAGTGGTGTTTATTTAGAAGTGTGTACATCTATATTTAAGTATGACCTTTCAAAGATGTCTATAAGGGAGGAAGGTATTCAAATCTTGAAGAATTTCTGCCAACTGTGTTCTATGAAGGGCAAAAGGATTATTTAGTGAGTCTCGTTCAATCAGGAGTTTTGACTGTCTTCTTGTTCCAGAATGTCCTGAGCTTTAACGTATCATCACAGGAGAGTTAGTAAACTCTGTGGGCTTCAGTTTATCTATGAAATGTGACACTAAAATTATTAGCTATTGTTGCTTCACTGGATGATGTCATGAGGTATAATAAAATATGATTTTCTAGTGCTTTGTGCCTTGTGCTATGAATTCTAGTAGGCTTCCTTTTCACTTTCTTTTGAAGTCCTAGCCATAAATGTTTAAAGGTTGTATAGACTTTGCTGTAATGCTTACTAGCTGTAATTTTTCTTCACAGTTTCTTCAAATAAGCCAGTAATACAATATTGTTTAACTGCACTAGAGAATATTTCTCATCTTAATATGTAGGATATGAAGCTAGCATCCACATATTTTATCAAACGTTCTGAACATCAAGGAAAAATTAAAAAAGCCATGCAACAGCAACCTAATTTCACCTGACAGTGCATATAAGACTCAGTTATAGACCTTCAGTGTGACTTATCTGAAAGTCCTTCATATAGGTTTTGCATATCCATTTCATGCCACATATGATTAGAAAAAGTGAGATTTTTCAAAAA
Source organism: Fulmarus glacialis (assembly GCF_000690835.1). NCBI lineage: Eukaryota > Metazoa > Chordata > Aves > Procellariiformes > Procellariidae > Fulmarus > Fulmarus glacialis. The sequence goes on from NW_009192054.1 coordinate 18,211, forward strand.
CTTTGCTGCAGTTAAAGTTAGGCAGCCGCCAGCATCAGTAGAGTAGAAAGCTCAAAGAACGTGGCATACTTTTGAGATCCCACCCAGAATGTACTACAGGGCCAAACAAATGAGGAAAAAGTAACAGGATATATAATGAGAATAGCTGAATCTTGTTTGTGAAGTGGTGTATGTGTAGGATATGTAGGGCAGGATTTATTGTAAGGGCAGAGGTAGTAACAGTCCCTCCTACCACAGTCTCCTTGTTCTTGTTCTCTCTTCTAGCTGAATATATCTCTGCAGACTACAGTAGACGTGATTATGGTACCATAAACAGGCATTAAGATTCAGGGTTCTTCCTCTAGTTTTAGGGAGCAATGGTGAGGAATGGTAGGCTAGCCAATTTTTTAAGTGTACATGTCTAAGGTGTTAAACTGGAAGACTCCAATATCCCAAGACAAACTGAAGTTTTGATTTCAGCCGCTACCAGCAACAGAGAAAATAACTGTGACTACATCCACGTCTTGCCTCTTACATTTTAATTGACAGAAGACTCCACAAAGTGAAAATAAAACATTATCATCCTCGTTTGTTAGTGTCTTGTCTACATTGCACACAGATGCCAATGGCAACCTATGGAAATTGAAGTCCTTAAACACTCTCCCAGTTGATAAGCCTTTTAATAATATACCGTTAGCTGTTGGAAAGACTACCTGCAAAACTTTAATAAGCCTTTTCAAGAAAATACAAGTGCTGCATTTCACATGCAACTTGCCTTACAGATACTTAAGTGACAATTTTTTATGAACATTATGCATCTTGGTTAAAAGCTGAATTGGTGTTAGTTTGCTGCTGACACCAAGTCTTGGAAAGATCCAGGAAAAAATACCATGATGAGGACCTCACCAAAGAATGCATAGCATCAGTGTAATGTGAACCGAAAGTTGGACACAGGATGTGAGTAAGAATTCTTTGTATGACTGGGAAACAGTGGACTGTAAAATTACATGTAAAAGACAAAACTATTGGTTTCAATGTCTTTTGGTTTCATGGAGATGGAAACAGATTTTGAACAGTCACCAAAGAGGTGAGAGATCAATCTGTGATTACACTTGAAAAATCAAACAGCAGCTTTAAAAGGCAGTACTGGTATGTAAGTGTGTATGTAAGAACTTCCTGACCTGTTTAGGCAGCAAATGGCAATGAAATAACCAGCTACTTGACTTGGCTCTTTCTGAGTGTCAGTAATAGATACGTGCCTAAATGTGCGCAAATAGCTTGTCTTTATTCTAATGGGTGAGTTGAGCTTAGCTAGTCTTTGCAGACATTGCAGTCACAGAATGATCTCCAGTTTTAGATGGATGATACAACTTGGATGGGGGTTTTTTGGGGGTTGTTTCTATATGAACATATGAAATAGCAATCAGATGCTACCAAGTACATGTGATAGTCTATTATACAAATCTAAGCTCAAATCTTCAGTTGGTCTGTGTCCCCTGACTCCGTTTTTTCCCCCCAAATTGAGTAACACGTTTGAAGTCTTACCAGCAGGGAGACACTTGTACAAGACCAAGTACTATTGCTGCAGTGTCTGTGCACCAGCAGCCTCATGTGAAGCTTAAGCTTGTAAAGACTATAGGAAAAGTCCTTCACTAAATTGTGAAAACACCTCAGAAGTGTTTAAGATTTCATGATCAGCTGGAGTCATTCTAGAGATGTCTGTGTTTTGCAAACAAGGAATAGATTTCACGGTCCTTGACAAGACTAAACATTTTCCCTTATGTGAAGCCCCAGACTTGATGTAATTGTAGGATCACTCAGGTTGGAGGGTAAGCCAGGAGGTCATCTAGTCCAACCCTTTGCTCAGATCATGCTCAACACTGACTCGGGTTTCCTAGGACTTTGTCCACCTGAGTCCTGACTAATAGGTTCAAAACCTGCACTCTTCGCCGTGTTAATATTCTTCTACAGTTACACATCCATCTCTTTCTGTTGTATTGTAGAACTGCTCAATCACATTGTCTGCTAAGGATCTCACTAGTGATAATCCTGTTTGCTGGATGTGTGATAATCTGTCGTGTATCCCATACAGTATGGTTTTGGATTCTTTTATCAGCATGGACTACGCATCCAGGTTTTTCAGTAGTTCTTGTTACATCTAGCTGGAGCATGTGTTATTGAGGTTTTTAAAAGGAGCCACACCACAGAACTACTGAAGGTAATGGTTAAGCACCAGAGTTAGAGTTTGCTTCAGTATTAATTGTTTTTTTGACAACACTAGTCTTCTCTGCAGATGCAGAGAAAGTATTTCTTCCTGTTATTCATTAGTTTAGTTCAATAACTATTTCGTTCACACAGAATGAAGAGAAATCAATTCACTGAGAAACCAACTGGGAGTTAAAAAGTAGGAAAGCTGGTTTTCCTCCTCCTCACCTGCGAATAACAATGAGGTGTGGGAGGATAATATCTACTACCTCTCAAATCTTGTAGGGCATGGTGAAAAGAAACAATAAATCTGGTTTTACTTACTACAGAAAACATTTCATTTGTTTGATGTGTCAGATTTAAATACATAATGTGTTGTTTTAAGCTTTTCTTTACATGTGCAACGCATTTAATGTAAGTTCATTTATTTAGTTAAAACGGTTCAAAATTCTGCTTGGAGAAATTTGAGCATATTCCAGCCTGTCACCAGTCACGATAATTATCTATTAGAAATAAAATAAATGCATGCTTTTATTTCTTTAGGGGAAGTGTTTGCCATTCTGTTACTCGGGTTCGGCCCTTACAAGTCTGGATTACATTCCAGAATACTAGAGAGTCCTGTTTTCTGCCTGTGGTTGACTAGGCGGTTGCATTCAGTGTGACCTTTTTGCGATGCTCACGTGGCCGCAATGCCTTAGGCCTTATTTCTCTGCCGTTTTCTTCAGCAGGGGCTTCATCCAAAAATGGGAAGTTGTGCAGAATGTGTCAGTCTGCTTACTAAGTATATCTTGCCACAAAGAAATTACTTTTGTTTTTGTTTTGTCCAGCTACGGTAACGTCCAGTATTTTTTTCAAGTTGAATTTAAAGCACTGGTTTGAGTTACAAAGCAGTAAATTGCTGTGAATTTGCCTGCTTTGCTCTTGGTTGCTCCTCCTGTGCTATTATGCAATAGTGAAGTTAACAGATGTACTATTCTGCCGCCTTATGAAATGGCCCCTGATAGGGAACATCTCAGTTGTGAATCTTATTCCTCTCTTTGATCTGAATAAATATGTTGACCTATAAGGAAAATCTCTTTTATTAGTGCTTTAAAAAAGATTGCCGTTAGGAAAAATAAAGACATTAAAAACAGAAAAGTACACTGTATTGTTTCGGAGGACTGAGCTGGGTTTTATTAAATACAGCCAGCAATCAACTGGTGTCTTACAATTTTCTGTTGTTTTTAAAAAAAATTATAGCTTGATAGAAATATTACAGTATCCAATCCACTTATACTGCCAAGTCGTGTACAATGATACCATTAAATAGGCTTACCATTATGACAGTTCCACATAAAACCCCCTTTCCGTGTGACATTTAGAATCATTTAAATAAGAGATGGATAAGAAGCAAGTTGACCATCTCTTTGATCCATTACCAGTTTCAAATTTCTCTAAAAGATGGTAAAGGTCTGATAATACCAAAGAGAAAGTCCCCATCTGAAGCTGGCTGTCTTTGCATCTAGCGGCAAAATAAATGCAAATTGTTTAAGTGCTATAAAGTGAAGGCAAACCTAGAATGAAGTATGTGAGATCCTTTCAGATTCCTTTTCTGATTTCTAGAGTAGTTTAGAGAGGCAAGAGTCCCTCTAATACTCTCTCCATCTTCAGTCTGGAAACCTGGGAAGTAGGAATGGCAAAAAAACAAAATAAGGGTGGGAAAATGTCTGTAGAGACAATTATAATGCTGTAGTAATACTGTGATACGCAGATTGATTAATGTTTCTAAACTAACGACACAATATGGAAGTCACGGTATGATGGTTTACCTTTTAGCATACAAGATTGATAAACGCTTGGTTAAAATATGACCATTTCTGCTGTAGATTTTTTCAGTTGCTTTTCAAATTGACTGTGTATTGATGTGCTGAGCTTATCTTGGCATTGATACAAATGTTGTAACCATAGACATGAAATTCCTGAAGTTATAGTATTATATTAATGATAATACTACTGTGTTGCGATACTATATCATATTTTGATTTTAAATGAAATATATGTTTTGACTACATCCGTAGCTGGATAAACTCTCCCTCTTTAAAAGAAATCCCTTCCTAAGGCAACAGAATGTGCTTGCTCTTTATTCAGTGCATGTGTGCAGGTTAATGATTGGATGTCAAGCATTTTATAAGTCAAAGCAGTATTTAATTTGTATTTTCCTCCAAAAGATTAGCTAATACAATTTCATATAAAGGCAAACTGTAGTATTTTAACTTGGAGTCAATGACATTTTCTGGGTTATTGTTTTCTTTCAATGTTCCCCTCTCAAAAGAGGATGTTTTCCTACCCATATTAGATTTGCTGTACTTGTTGTAGGCTTTATTACAGTTTTTTTATGGGTTTATTAACCAATATTAACCCACTTAAATGCCGTCAGTTTTCTAACTAAGATATTTTGGAAGCAGATACAAGCAACGCCTTCACTGAGTCAAATGAAATTTCATGGTCCTCATAAAAACAGTCACTGTGTTGTAACTGCTACTACACTAAGTACTTGGTTCTTTGAAATGTAGTCCTAATTTTGATCGCACTGTGGATCCCTAAATACATAACGAAAACAATTTATCAGAGGACTAGTTCCAGTAGAGTAAGTTAACACCTTTACTTCTCTGAGCATACATCCGTGTGGATACCGCCAGAGATCACTGCTGAGCGGTATCTTGTTAGAATGAAGGTCATCAGCTACATTTTCTGTTAAAGTATTACTTTTCCTAAGTTGGCATCAGATCTAGTAACTAAGCGCAGTTAACCAATAGAAGGATTAACAAATATAATTTGTATGATTCATATAGTCATTTCACAGACGTCTGTTTTTCAAAACTTTTTTGAAGTAGACAGAAGACATTGCTGGAGCTATGATGGAGTGGACCTTTGCAGTCAAAAGGCTAGGCACCCAGCCAGTTTGTAATTCAGTGAGACACAATACATTATCCATTTTGACAGTCTTCATGGTTAAATAGTCTGGCTCTTGTAATACCTAACTGTGTTTATAAATAGAAATGAAGAAGTCAGATGGTCCGGTCTTGACAGCAGAATAATACAGAGCTTTGGATATACCCAGAGCTCACATGTGCCTCTTCCCTTCTGTGGAGTGGGAAGAACAGGGTAAACTGATTGAGTCAAGTGGAACTTGAAAACACCTCTGGCATGTGTTTTCCTTCAGGTTTCAGTAATACATGAAGAAATGTGATATATCTGAGCTCTGCAGTGAGATCTGTAAAATATACTGATTTTCTGACCAAGAAAAACAATTCTTCTAAAAGCAAAATGGTAGACTGAGCATTCTCAAAGAGCTGTACTTAGAAAGTGGCTGTCCAGTTTGCATGTTGTGTGGAGAAGGAGGATGGGACGGAAGGAAGTAGTCCTGGTTTCTGTTCCTATTTCTTGCTCCAGGTAAAGTATTTTAGCAAATAGTTTTCCCTCTGAAATCTAGGTAAAGGGCTGGAACCTCAGTATAAGCCTCCAAAAACATCTGTGGCCTCTCTCCTACGCTAGCACAACTTAACAGGAAGGGTGGACATCCTACCCTTTGGCATTGTCAGTAATATATGTCTTCCTGAAGACAGGAATTATTCTTTAAGCTCGTTTTGGGTTGAAGTGGGTGTAGAAGGTGCATCCCTCAGCAAGTAATATGCTTACTTTGATGTCACATGAAATATATATGATACCAAGAATTTGTCTTTACCTTCCACCATGTGTTACAGTAAGCAGTCCCGAGAGATAAGGGCTGACTCCTTAAATGCCTAGACCTTCTTTGGGCTTCAAGCCGTGAGCACAGAAGGAACTGCCTGAAGTGACTTTAGTGCTGCATCTATGTGCCTTGCAGGAGAGGGGGGGGATTCCAGACATACTCCTTTCCTTACTATACCCAGTTATTTTTTGCTTAAATATCACCCCACTTTATGGTCTGCTGCTTGGAAATTGACTGTTGTGTGAGAGCTGTGATTTCCACTTTGGGAGTCAGGTGTTTAAAAACCCTGTGCAGTGTCACACCTCAACCTCCTTGTGGATACAGGCCTAATTCAAACCAAGCTTTCCTGAACGTACATGGAACAGCTCCGTGTGGTGGTCCTCGGGCACCATCTGGGTTGGACTCATCTCAGCTCTGCATCGAGTACTTGGCCTTGCTCTTGTGACAGAGGGGTGGGGGGGTCCAGACCCTTGCTCAGGCTGTGTCGTGTGAAGTTTGTAACACGTGTCTGAGCCAGGATTCCAGGCTGATCCAAAGCTAGAGGTTGAATGCGACCTGGTCTCACTGTTAGTCAGAACTGAATGTCTCGGGACAGGCATGCCGACAGAGCTGGTCAGCAGCTCTGCTCCAGGACTCTGGTGGGAAGTTTCATGTTGCATGGTTACAGGTGGTCTGGACCAGAGAGGTCCTTGTTCTGTTGCAGTGGTGTCTGTGCCTAGTGCTGCAATGGACTACAGCCGGATTATAAATAAGTGGGCATGGCCCGGAAACCAGCAACATTTATGAACGTTGTCTGTGTAACCAGCATTTTGTGTTGTGAGGAACAGGGCAGAATACTGGAATGTACTTATTTACTAAGTATTTTGGGAAAAGAGTGTGTATTCTGCAAGTCAGAATTAGAGCTACCTTACATAAAATCTGACAGTGGCATCAGATACATTTACTTGGGCCAATGCCCTTATACTCTGGGGTAATGTTTTAAATCTGTGTGTGATTTCATTGTGGCCAGCATACGTGGTGGTAGGCTCTTGTTTTCGTAGAGACCTTTCTGGTCCATGTTACACACACACTGGTTCAAGTGTTAGCTAAAGAAACTGATTTATTTGGATGTTCTGCATGAAGTAACACTCTTGTGTTACTCTTGTCACTGTTGTGACAGTACGGCCAGTTTCTGACCAGGTGGTGATAGGAGCCTCCATCGCAAGTGTCCTTGAAGCAGGCATTTTCAGCTGGCTTGGATCAGACTCCCCAAACTGTGGTTTGGTGAATGCTTATCATCCAGCTGGCCTCTGGTCCCACGTCTACACTCCAGTGCATGCATGATGAATTTCTAGTTAAAATCATCTCAACTGTGTGCAAAAAATTGCCCTATCCAATGATAAACACATCTAAATAGATAAATAGTGTCTATCAGTTCACCATTTACTTCATGTGTGCAAAGCAGGACCTGCCTGGGTTGTTCCCAGGGTTGCTGGGAACTCCCTGCCTCCCCAGTCCCCGTCACACAGTCGATTATCTTGTTAACACAGGCTGGGACTGCCTGGGGAATTCTTCTATCGATCCCTCAGTCCTCTGGTGGAGCTGGAACTGCCTGGGGCGGGTTCCTGTAGCTATGAGTCAATTATCTCATCTGGACAGAAACTAGCTGGGGAGTTCCCGGGACTGCCCAGGGAGTTCCTACGGGTGACTCAGCAGGACCAGCATGTGTTTGGACACAGCCCTTGTCCCCAGCTGCATTACAATTACAGCTATAGTGTTGATTTGGAGTGCACGTGCGCGCACCTAGCTGGTGCATGGAGTCATTAGTGTTGGAGTTCTAAGAGGTTTAGCAGAGGACAGTTGATACTTGGGCATTTCCTGATGTGATCTGCCCAGCTGATCTGCCCAGTAGGCTATGTCCCTTGACAGGCACGGATGCTTTTTTTTTTTTTTTGTCCTGGTCGGCCACATCTACAAGCTACTACTTGCAAAGTGCTTTTCCTGCCATGGAGAAGCCAAAACACCATGACCAGTAGATCACCAGTACCACACTGTAGCAAAGGTCTCTTTTCTGGAGTCATCTGCTACTTTCTTAACTGCTGCAACAGGTGTTGTTTGAGGCTCCTGTCTCTTGAGAAGAAAGGACAGCTTATTATTGAACTTGTGGTGTTTACCAATTAAAAAAATATATTTACTGTTTGTCAGTCAGTGCGCAATGGCCTGATGGAGAGCATCTAAATCTGATGGGTTTGGAACCTGGTGTGATGCCAGGTAGTTGTCATAAAGTGGCTTCCCATAATATGTAGGGGGATGTAAATTTAAACTTCCTTACAGTTAATCTCTTTCTTCCTTTTGCAAGTGAAATGAAAAGTAGTGAGCAAAACAGAAATACAGTAAACAGCAATGTTTCTTGGAAATATTCTAACATTCTTGAGTTTTGGAAACTCAAGAAACGGTTAAATGTTGGTTAGAGTAAGAAAGAGTGAGAGAGGTTTGAGCTGTATCTGCCTTCATGAGCGTGTAAGGGCTTCATGCCATTTCTTTTTCAGGCCACTCTCTCCAAAGACAGTCTCCAGGTAGCAGATGGGATGATTGTGCTTCTTCCACCTAGTGCCCTGTCCTACGGGGATGCTGGGAAGCCAAGTGTGCACCACACTGAAATTGCAGCTCATCGAACTTACTCATACAGAGCAGAACAAGTGATGGAAAAATGAATTTATTCAGTGCTAGTGTTGCTCAAAATCAATACTTGCTGTTATGAACTAAGGTGTAAGAACAGTGAAAGTGGGAATGATATAATGGACAAGCTCTCCAAAACTATTCTATTTGAGACCTTGCTAACTCTAGTTGGTTGGCACAAATAGATCAGTTAGTCAGAATTACAGTATCTAACCATTAGAAAACTTTGACAGACACAGTAAAGCAAACAAGGTCTTTGAAAACTATGATCAATATGAACTGCATAAGCGGAAAAGTATTTGGATTTATGCTAACAGTAGTATGGCTGTATTTGGAGGGAATGAAAAGGTCCGTGCTGTTTCTCTGAGAAAGCCAGGAGTGTTCCCTAGAAAGCAGTGGAAATGGCTATCGCTGTAAGAGCGAGTGCAGATAAGTGGAAAACAGCCTGATCTAAGGCCTCGAGAACTGCCTAGAGATCAGGGCACCTGAGTTCATCCCCTGGGTCCCCCGCTGCCTTGCAGCCTGACCTTGGCCAGCTCACTTCTCCCTGCCTCGCTTTCACCAACAACAATCAGGAAACAAATCCTTAATTTCCTTTGGGATTTATTCATGAGAAAGACAATGAAAGCAGGGAAGTGTTATCATCTGGGGTTGAAATGCCACACACCTAGTGAACGCTCAACTCCCCTTGTATTATTTAATTTAAATGCAGTTAGCTTGTATCAGGGTTTTTCCCATGTTTTCTTTAGAGATGTAAGATAATGAGAACTACTTTTTTTGTCCTCCTGAAATACAGCTCTTTATAACACACAGTGCCTTGCTTGAAATGTTGTGTAAAGAATAGTTGCTTATGAGTTGTTTGTGAGGACAGTGCAACATGTTAGATCACCTTTCATTGAACAACATGCTTTATAATTAATGTACAAAATTATGTCCTCTCTTTTTTTCAAGTGGAGCTTGAAGAGCATCATCCTTTGCTGTGGTCTAATTACAGAACATCCTCATCTTAGTAATAACTTTATTTATGAATATACTTTACGTGCCCCTCATAAATTATCCTTCAGCTGCTGCAGCAGTGAGCTGAGGAAGAAAAGTTGCTTTAAGCAAAACCTGAAGATGACCCTGATTGGAGACTTGAGCCATTTTTCACAATGTGGGTTTGCAACTGACTTGGTGTGTGTGTTGTTGGTAGGTTGGATGGATGAAGAGGCGGGATAAAGCTCTCAATGTTTCCTCCCCTTACCTTCCCTGAAGAGAGGGAGAATTGCCCAACTGAGACAATATCACTTAATAGCCTGCCTTGCTGGACTGGTGTGCGGGGTCATTCATTACTGCTTTCACAGTGCTCAGGAAACAGGCAGATTAAAACTTTTTCTTTCCTACAGCCATGGTAGGGCACATTGAGGCTGCTATGATGTCTCAGAAGATTGTAGTGCTTTTCTTATTTGCATTTCCAGCTCTGTCACTATGTTGCTGAGATACCTCAGTCATGGCCTTTTCTAAATTCAGCAGTTTAGAAGGCAGCTGTTACCTTATTCATTAAAAAGGGAAGAAATAAAAAGCAAAAACAGTCCCTCTAACTTTGAAAAACCTCTATGTAGTTTTGTTTTCAAATTTGATCTGTCGAAATTGCTTCCCTCTAGTGGTTTTCAAACTGTATTTCTAAACATGAAAAAGTTGGTGCAATGCAGAAGTTTCTGAATTTTTAAGAAGGCCATTTCTTTGAGAAAGTTCTGTGCTTAACAAAATGTAATTTCTTTTTGGGGTAATTAACTTACAAAATGCTAGGGACTTTCCAGCCATTGGAAACCCTATCCTAAAGCTCAGTTTAGCACAGACAGCTGCAGAACAGGTCTTAGCTTCTTAGCTAGCTATCCCAAACATTGTCTATAGAGCTGCCATTCCTGCCTGGTTGACTGCAAGGCCACTGCTGCAGAGAGCGTACCAATCATGCTGAAATGTGTAAAATTAGCATTTAAGCTAAAATAATGACATAACCTTCTGTGCAGTGTATAATCCTAATAAGATTAAGCTTTAGCAAAGAAAAACATAAAAGATATAACCTAATAAAATTATAATCTATTCTGAATAAACTGTATTATACATGTTTGCTGAATGGATTATATAAGTTTAATGAAATTACACTGTCTTATAAGCAGGATACAATAAGTAGTAATGGCAGCTTTTCTACACACAATGCAAGAGAGTAAGGAAGAAGATGGGGATTATTAGAAAATAAGTTTAGTCAAAACAATTTAAAATCAAAAAGATAAAGATAAAAATAGAATAATAATTTCTTAAATACTGCAACAAAGAGCTTAGTGCTTCTTTGAGTGTATTAGCTAAGATCAAAGTAAGATAGCTAGACATCAATAACTCAAAAATATCCAGAAAATACCTGTAGTTTTTAGAGGAAGAAGGAAGACTGGATTGACATAGTGTTGGAGAGGAATGTTAAAACACAGCTAAAAAGAATGCGAAAGATTTGAGAAAATTTAACACTTTCTCAGCATTTGGTCAAATTTTGTTCATATTGCTTTAGTGTATTCTGCATTTGTCCATTCCATCTCTTCATCCAATACGTAGTAGTGGATTCCACGCTGTTAGCACTTCTGAGCCAGATGGCATACACTCTGTCATGCTGAGATCATGTTGGAAATGTCATCTATGCAGCACAGCTGAGATATAGTAGCACTTTAAAATGAATTTCTCAGTTGTTGTCCACTACAGCAGTTTTTTTGTTGGGGGTATTTTACCCATGTAAAAAGAATAACTAAATATGCTTTTTTTGCCTTTAAAAATTAAAGCATTTCCACGTATTTTTGATAGTTTACCAAATTTCAGCTTAGCTTGTTGTAGTAAGGAATAATGTATTTGTCCTTATAGAAGTACTAAAAATGTTAAGAAAACTGCTTTCAAAACTATGTTAGCACAACCACATTACCTCTCCAAGAACTGTGCTGCATATTTTTGAAAACCATTACGAGACAGTCAAGAATCATGTTAAGACAGAACGGTCTGAGACTTAACCTCTCCCATAAGTGTAACACAGTAAGGGTTTTTCCTGGGTTAAGTGGAGGGAAGATGGAGAGAGAAAGGAAGAGGTGCAAGCAGTATGGTTATATTATTTATCAGATTTTTTTTATTTCATGTGCTGAAAATTGTGAATTTTAATAGATGCTGAAAGGCAGGGCTATAAAAATAACATTTTAGGGGCCCACATCTGTTTTCGTTTTCTGATTTCTTACTTAAGTTGCTTAGTTTGCACAAAGAGTTGCTTTTCTGTCTGTCCAGATAAAAAACACATCTTGTATTCCAACAGGCAGAATTTGAAAATGCATATTTTCTCTCGGAAACACAAGGTCTCGTGAGCTTACACAGCTTTGTCCCCTTTCCACAGCTCCATAGTAGGTGCTTAAGCACTTGGACTTAAACAATGTAGTACCTATAAAAACTAGACCCAAGAGTCAAACGGGTTTCTTTTCCATGCATAATAATTCCATAGTAGACTATATTCTTTTGCGTATCTATAAAATCTCATTGGTTTAAAACCCCATCCTTGGTTACATTTGGACAATACTAGTGGGCTTCAAAGAAAAAGACTACAGGAGGTCATGTAGAAAGTAAAGGATTATATTTAAAGGAGTCCCTGAACTTACGTCATATGGTAAGGGATTAGGCATGTTTTATAAGCTGATTCATGTCATATAACTAAGTCATGAAAATGAAGTTAAATTTCCTAGTAAGGACTAGTCTTCATGTGCGACATCCTGGTTAGAGGAGCCTTCCCCCCACTGAAGGCTGTAAAGGGAGACATGAGTCGTTGTTTTGGATGAGGGCAGTGCTAGATATTTATAAGGCTGTCCATCTATGCACTTAGCGAATTTCTAATGGCTCTTCTGATAGAAATAAGTGTCATGTTTTACTAGTGGAGTTTAAGTTCTAATTTGTGTAAGTAAAAGAGAAAGGAATAGAAGAAATATATATTTCAAGATTCCTAACCAACAAACAACTCAAAGTAAAATAGATGGCATTTGCATTAAGTATTCCTTTGGCTTATTCTGTTTTCGTTCCCTTGTCCCTTATTTTTCTCCTTTATGTTGTGTATTTGGTTTCTCAGACTACTGGCTTTTGATGGGCAGGGGCTGTGTTCCTTTTCTGTGTTGAAGTGGCCTATGACGTTACTGAAACCTGCTTCAACAACAAAACGAACTAAAACGGCCATGGCACTGCAGCCAGTGTGGAAGAAGATGTGATACGAGGTCTGACTGCGTGCCCCAACTTAACGTCAGTCAGTGAATCTCCTGGGGTGATGCTGCTCTCTGCTCTTTTACCTCTGGCCTTTAAAATACAAGTCATCTTCCCCATTCCTTGCACAGAAATACTGATTCTGAGTAGCACACAGTACTTTTTCACAGTGTTTGCACTTCAACTTTAATTAATTGTAGACTTAGTGATTAGGCATATTACACTGGTTTGTATTTTAGTACTTAAAATGCTGTTGCTTCTTGCTTTTATTTCTTTTATATCTCTCTTTCATTTGTCTGTAGACCCAAAGATGTGCCTTTTCCTTATCTGAAGTGAGTAGCTTCTCTGATACAAAGATTTAGCTTTTGATTATGTGTTGTCCAGCTTCTGCTTGCTATTATAACTAATGAGGATACAGCGAGGGGAGGAAAAGCGACAAGAATAAAAGCAGTGTGCCTGTGAGTAACGCTGGAATGGTGATGGACAAGAAGAATCAGTAGCTTCATGCAGTCAAGAGCAGTAACAGATTTAATAAACAGCTACAGCCCAAGGCTTTGTTCTGTAAACACAGTGCATCTTCTATCAAAAATACCTTATTATTCTTGACTTAACCTGGACTTGCTCTGTATATTGCAACTATAGATAACTGAGCTGTTGTTACAGGATGCAGGCTGTCCACATGCGCCTGCGTACAGTCCAGTACACTACAACCCAAACCAAGCATGGTCCCAAAACAGAGTCCCGTCAGTTATGTTTACAGAGGGCAAAGAGATAAAAGTCTGACTTAAATTACTTCAGAGTTTCTTAAAATACAGTCATCTTAATTGCTGAAGCATAGTACATTTGTATGTCAAATAATAATCTCTAGAGGCTGGAGGAATGAAAGCTAAAGTGACACAAGGTGACAAGGAGTAATAACAGATATTCTGAGGTTATAAATCATATTCCTGTTGTTTGAAAAGGAAAATCAGACCACACTCTGTATATGGCAGATTGTAAAATCTGAAATACATGAGAAATGACAACTTTCAGCAATTTAATTTTGCATGCTGGTAGAGCTAAACTTTCATCTTCCTGTGGAAAGCCACAGGTTGTCTTAAGCGTAAGTGTTGCTTTGATGAGTTAGGTTATGTCTGCCCCCCACCCATGGGCTGGTGGCCCGACCCCAGGGAGGTGCCCGATGCCTGGGGCTGGGGCTGCCCTGGTGCCCCTGGCTGCCCTGCTCCTGGCTGGGCGTGGGATGGGCCCTGGCTGCCCTCCGCCACTCCCAGCCCCCAGGGATCAGCCAGGCCTCCCTGACACCCTAGTGTGAATTAGTCTTCCTATAATATGGGTTATATTTGCAGATTCTTAAGTCTCTTTCTTAAATGCAGTCTTACCTTTAAACAGTGGAAGCTTACCTGGTAAGTGAGGTACAGAACCTAATACAGGTAAGTGAGGTACAGGTACCTAATACATGCGTGCATGCACACACATACACACGCGTGCACTTTATGCACAAACATGGCATTTTGGAATGTGTAAAGTTAATTAATTTTCCACGCTCTTTTGTTATTTCTTGCTGATTTCCTGAGTGTTACTCCCATGTTTCATTCTGGCACCCCTGTCTACTTGCCAGCCTACTCAGATGCCTTATTTCATAGAGGGGTACATGAAATAATTTTAAGTGCTGTTAATCTTCAAAACGATAACTTGAGAACAGTGAATTTTCCATTTTCCAAGGTAGGTGGAGGAAAAAATACCCATGAATAATAGTAGTGCTTGCACAGACTTTTCCAGTTCTGCTCTGAGCTCTAAGGAATGCTTCTGAATACGAGAGTGAGCTTGAAAGAGGATGAGGCCACAGGCAATGAAATCCTAGATTCAGTGAATTTAGTGGGACTTTTCTGCCTTGGTAAGAGTAGTGACAGAATTTCCATTGACCTCAGTTGTGCAGAGATTTTGTCTGCACTGCGGAGCCCCACGGCACAGGTGAGAAGGGAGTCTCTGTGCCCTGAAGAAAGGTTTACGAGGAAATATATTTTCTGTCTGACTCTAAGAAGTCAAATTAGGGGGAGTACAGGGAGGTCATTAGCTTCTATCCTGCAGTGAGCACCTTGTGGAAGAACTGCCCTACTGAAGCAAGTCTTTATTTTCTTGTAGGAGACAGACATGTACAATTAGTTTACTTTATTCTAATCATTTATAAGGAGCAATCTTTTCTGATCTATAATCTGAATAGATCTCATTGTTTGAGAAGGTTTCTGGGCTGCTTGGTTTCATCTCCTGTTCAGCTGTTTTCTCCTGCAGCAATTTAAGAAGTTGCCGTGGTTTAAACCCAGCCGGGAACAAAGCACCATGCAGCCGCTCACTCACTTCCCCCTCCAGGAAAGGTAAAAGTGAGAAAACTCATGGGTTGCGATAAGAACAGTTTAATAATTGAAATATTATAACAACAACAACAACAACAACAACAACATTGTAATGAAAAGGAAAATAACAAAGAGAGAGGAATAAAACCCAAGAAAGACCCAAGTGATGCAAATGAAACAATTGCTTACCACCAACTGACTGATGCCCAGCCCGTCCCCGAGCAGTGGCCTCCCCACCAACCTCCTCCCTAGTTTTATTGCTGAGCATGAAGTCATATGGTATGGAATATCCCTTTGGTCAGCTGGTGTCAGCTGTCCCGGCTGTGTCCTCTCCCAGCCTCTTGTGCACCCCCAGCTTCCTCGCTGGTGGGGTGGGGTGAGGAGCAGAAAAGGCCTTGACTCTGTGTAAGCACTGCTCAGCAGTAACGAAAACACCCCTGTGTTACCAACACTGTTTCCAGCACAAATCCAAAACATAGCCTCATACTAGCTACTGTGAAGAAAATTAACTCTACCCCAGCCAAAACCAGCACACAAGTATTTTCTCTGCTCAGAGTTTTGTGTTACTAAAATACCTGTAGATGGCCATTTCCGTTACTTGTCATTATGTTATCAGAGCTTAAGGGTACTGTAGTATCAACTATAGTAGCAGTGGCCCCTCTAGGCTTCAATGGAGAAAATGGGGTCAGCAGTAAGTTTGTATTTTATACCTGTTTTAATGATTTTCTTGTTTTTGCATACTCTGCTTACAAGCTTCTACCTCTATCACTGTTACATGGTATAAGGAAGGTATGGCTGTTTTCTGTCAAATTTGTATTTGTCATTTTCTAAATCACTGTTTTCATTCAAACTCTAGTTAGAGGCAAAATTGGAAGATATTTCCTCTGAAGTGCTGTTATTGCTTACATTTCCAAGGAAAAAAAGAAAAGTAGTCAACTGTTTGTTTAACATCTTGGGATGTTTCATGTATAGATTTACCACCTGCAGATTTTCAAAAGAAGGTCCTTGTTTTGAAAATGTGATCCTAAATCTGAGGTAACACCAGGGCACTTTGGAGAATATTGTTTAGAGGGAGTTTCTACTCCCTTGCTGTGAACTTTTCACATCTGTTAGGCAGCATTCACACCAAGGAGCATGGACTTTAAAAATTTGTTTCATGCCATAAACCACCAGTAGCTGCATGCTATGCTTTTCCTATGCCAGACCCACAAAGGACGTGAATCGTTACTGACTCCGGGTGTTCAGTTTATGCTGCTGAGACTCATGCAGCTCTGGAGGTCCTCAGTCTAATCCTAAATGTTGATAGGTGTCAGAAGAGTTTTCTTGCACGTTCCAGAAAGGAAAGGAAGTATTAGAGCAAATGTACATACGTTATTTGTATGAATAAGCTGGAACTGTTCCTCCCTTAACAATACAATTTTTTAATTGGCTCTGAATGTTCTCAATAAATATGTAATTTTCTCTTTCTGATACGGATTTTTATTTGTTAATCTTTTTGTAGAATAGTTTACTTCATACCTACTCTCTGAAATCTTTGGGTACTTTCTTTCCCTTTAGGAGTTTTCAGTTATTGCCAACGATATCATTATATTTTCCCTTGAAGCGGTATGTTCATAACAGGATAATGGGGAGAGAAGCTGTTCGGTTTGTGATTGATTAGTGGATGTACAATCTCAATTCCCTTGGAAAGTGGGCGTGTGATTGTTTGAGTCTGTGTTTCTTTGGAGAGAGACCATTTCAGGGAATCGTCGTTAGAGCTGCGAACAATCCATTAGTCACTCATCCAAGCCCTGCCAACGTAATACTGTTCTCTGCACTACATTATTGAGTGTTTTGTCCAATATCGGTTTGAGTGACTCAAGGCATGAGGCTTCTACCACTTCCTCTGAGAAACTATTTCATGGTCTGACAGAGCTCACTGTTAGGAAATATTTCCTGGTACTCAGCCTAAACTTTTTAACACCCAGATTGATCTCATTACTGTTAGGTATACTTTTTTTTCCAGTCCTGTCTTAAATCTTTTTCCTTCTTTGGCATTCACCCTCCTGAGTGAATGTAGATGGTATCATATCTCCTCTTAAGTCAAGCAAATGCATAATTAGTTCTTCTATTCCTTCTCTCCAAATAGGCCATCTGTTTGGTGGAAAACAGGGCCGAGTATGGGCAGATTTTTTCCTACTAAGTGCTTGTTTCAAATAAATAATATGAAAAAGTGCATTAGGAGTTCATGTGAATATGTAGCTCCAAGGACCCCCAACTTTTATATAAAATGTTTTTCAGAAACTATGTAGAAGATCGTAACTTTTCCAGGCAGTCATTTGAAGTAGTAATACCTTTTTCTAGCACAATATACAGCTCTAGCACTAGTAGTGTGTCACATTTCATGGCTTCAGGGAATGTTTTGTAATGTTGCTTCATCTATTTATCAAGCAAATTATATGTAGCTACAGCCTGGAGAGGGGAGAGCAATGGCAGCAGAATTGCAAGCAGATCCAGAGGCCATTTGAACGTCTGTCATTCACAGCTTTACAGCCAGAATTTACAAGTATTTGGGTCATATAAGGATTTTTGAGGAAGGGAATGTACTTTAATCCATCCAACCATTACATATCTCTGGATTTCTTTCTAGTAGCCAACATCTGTTTGGTATTCCCTTCCCTTCCCTTCCCTTCCCCTCCCTTCCCTTCCCTTCCTCCCTTCCCTGCTCCCTTCCCTCCTTTCTTCCTCCCTTCCCTGCTCCCTTCCCTCCTTTCTTCCTTCCTTCCTTTCCTCTCTCCTTCCCTCCCTTCCCTCCTTTTTCTCCCTTCCCTCCCTCTCTCGTCCCCCCCCTTCCTCCCCTCCCTTCCCTACCACATTCCAGATCAGTGTCCCCTAGCCTAAGATGGTTTTTCACATTACTTATTATAGTCTATATTCTGCAAAGATGTATGCACAGAATAAACTGTATTTGCAAAACCTGGGTATGTGCTATTCTTATTTCTTATGGATGGTCTGCTGCTTACTCAGAGACTCCTAGTCAGAGGAACACTTAGATTTACAAATAAGACTTCTAAACTAAGTACTCCATGCTTGCTTTGAAAAACATGTAGTATGTATTTTAAGCACATGATTATGGTTTTTGATGAATCACTGTGCAATTTGGGAACCAAGCCTCTGTTTTGTTAATTTTTCACCTGAGATTACCTGATGCGTGTGGGTTTGTGACCCGGGCTTCCAGCTCGGGGAGTAAACAAGCTGCGTGCACTTCCTCTGAACTGTAGTAGACAGGATGCGCAGGTCCTCAGGCAACAGCATTCCTGAGCTAACTTATTACAATTTTACTAAGCTAATTAAGGAAGAAAAATGCAGTGATCAAACTAAGATCAAGTCAAGTTTGAACCAAACCAGTGGGTTCAGCTCATTAAACTACCAATTTAATAAAACAGATAATCTTACGATATTGCACACAAATACATAAATGCAAAAAAGGAAAAGGCAGGTAAATGACAGTCTGCCATCATGAAAAGAAAGCTTGAATAAGTCCTGCAGCTTGCTCGTTCTGTTGTTTGCTACCTGAGATGAAGTACTGATAGATGTGCCAGAGCCCAGGCCGTTTGCTGCATCTCTCAGGAAGTCTCAGGCACCTTCTTCGCCCCTGGTTGGAGTGACTGGGGCAGCCAGGGTCTCCAAAGGATACCTCCTGGCGCAAGGGAAAGAATCGCTTGTCTTTCTCTTTCCTTCCTTTTTACAGGGAGCGTTCCTCACTTTTTCTGCCTCAGAGGCAAATGCTATGGCTTTGGGCCAAGTTGTATGGAGTGAAGCAGGAAGGGGTGGCTGCAGTTCAGTCCCCAGCGGGTGGCACATGTCTGAGGTGAGGGTGGGAAGTCCCACCTCTGGAATGGTCCTTCTACTCGCATCAATTCCCCTCATACGTGAGGAGCAAGGTGCATGCAGGGCTTTCAGTTTAGAAGCACAAGTGGCTTTTATGTGAACAAACTCTACCCATATTTAAGGGACTGATGTTTTCCCACTCCCCATGACAATTTCGTGGCAATATTCCTCACGTGCGCCTATGACTGACCTGCTCTCCGCCAAAGGTCTGGTCTTCTCTTTGTTCAAGAGTGTGTTCCCCTTCCGCGCAGGTTATCCAGGCTGTTTTCTTCGGAATCTGCGTCTTGACCGATCTGTCCAGTCTTCTCACTAAAGGAAATGACAGTCAAGAGCAAGAGAGGCAGCTGAAAAAACTCATTTCCCTCCGTGACTGGGTGATGGCTGTTCTAGCTTTCCCTGTTGGAGTGGTAAGTACGGTGTTAATCTGTGCATGTCTTTACAAACTGGGTGAACGGTGTTATTTACTGATTGTTTTCTGGCTAAAAGGCTTTCCCACCTCTACGCAAAAGACTATGCGGAAAGGGAAGAATGGTAGAGATTATTTTACTACTCTCTTGTTTTTCACAAGTGTAAGGGAGTACTGGTGTTGCTGAAATTATTTTTGGTTCATTTAAAAAAATGTACTTTACAATAGGAGCTTGATTGTACAAGTCATTTCAAATGTGAATTGTACCAGCAGCATGTTGAGAGTCAATTTGGACTTTTCCTGCACCATGTGTCATCGTCAGGAGTAGTGAAAGTGCTGATTGTGGCATGTTTCACACCGTAATGACCTGACCAGAGTTTGGGCTGTAAGCCATTTTGTCATGGGCAAGAAGGGGAGGCGCAAGTCCTGGTTGTTCCCTTTTAATCCCATGGGGGGATTCAGAGCTGACAGAAAAAATGGGGTAGGAAAGAAAGGGGTTTGTCAGTAATGTAAAAAAGCACACAGAAGGTATGGAAAAATATGGGGTTTACATGTCTTTTTCAAAAGAAAACTATTCTTTGGATCAGGTCCTGCTCCACTGGGACATTGCACATTGCTTTCAACAGCAAATGGTGCTGAGTGTCTTTACGTGTCTCATACCACAAACTGAAAGCAGCTGAAAATCCAGAATTTCATTGGTTTTTACATGGAAGTGTGATCTGTGTCAGTCTAGTTCTAAGTTTAGGTTACATTAAAAAAAAAGTGTGAACCTTTCATTAAAGTATTGCTTTTATTGTAATTCAGGATCAACCTTTAATTCTAATTTTTTATTTCAGTGTACAGTAGTTCAAAAGAAATTCACTACAAGCAGATTTTTTTCATGGTAGGACTACTAGAAAACTGTATGAGGTCTCTAAGGTTGTACTGTTTCACACAAGCTGACCACTTACTGTCAATTGACAGCAGTTAACACAACATATCAATCTATCATTTGTAATTTGATATATTCAGAGATGTGATTTCACCTTTTATGTGGGATTTCACAATACATGAAGAAATACAGAATGCTGTTGCAAAGTTAGAAAATGCAAAGCATATGTGACACACTGTGCAGGTATTTCTTCCATAAAAGCCCAGCTGGTAGCCTTCCCTTACTGTACTTGCTGGCCTGCCTGTTGGGAGCTGCCACAATTCATGTTGGGGTAACAGACTGCAGTTCCCCAGCCATGGTGGAAGAAACTGGATCAACTAGTACAGTTTTTAAAAAATCTGTGCATAAACAGGCTTGCAAATATGTGTTTTATGGGTGCAGAGATTTATGTTACATTTGTATTTTAAGGGGGATTGAGAATTAGAAGTAGTTGTGATTGTGATTGGCAACAGATGCTTTTCCTGCTCTGTTGATAGTAGAAGTGAAGAAGGAGAACATCATCACATTATTTGTCTTTATTTAAAGATTTTAAGTGCCTTTTTCAACCTAGAAGTGTAAGCCTTTACATGCATTAAAGCATACCCTCCTTGGCTCTCTCATGCCGCTCAGGTTTCAGGGATTCTCTCCTGCAGCTGTTTTAGCTCTGTATTGTTGTCTGTGTGCTCCTCCACCCCTGCAGTGTTCCTGACCTTGAAACTCTTCAAGATCTTGGAGAATTTCAGCTTTACTTTGTCTTGGCAATTCTGCGCATTTCTTTCAGGCGTTGTTTCTCTTGCCACCGGTAAGCGAGGAATCCCAGCTAGCCATTGCCTGCACTAGAAGTACTATTGCAACATTTCCATGTTAGCAGTTCCCAAGAGACGTGTAGCATATCTGGAGCTAGCCGCTTTCCCAAGGGTTTCATACAGAAACAACTTCTGTCTTAAAGAAAAAAAAAAATATCCAGAAAATAGTAAGAAATGGCCATGCTTATTGGACAGATGCTTTCCATTTCCAAAGGTGACCTTTCCGTGTGAGGGGGAGAAATTGATTACCACATATTATGTCACTTCTTACACAGAAAGCCTAAAAAGGTTGTTTTCACTGTTGTTTCTGTTCCTGGCTACTGGGAGACAAACAGCAGCACTTCATAACTTAACACTGGTCTCAGCTCCTTCCTGAAACCTGATCGTCTCCAGCAGCGGCCACCACACCGCAGCTACTGCTTGCCAAAGCCTTGACCGGTGCCTGAGGGACTGCCAGCCGCTGGGGGCTCTTCTTCGGTGGGATTACGGGTAGGAAGAGTTAAGGGCTCGAAAGTAGCAAACGTCTAACACTGACTTTGTTCTCTAAAGAGCTATTTATGTGTAAGAAAATACCCAGTGAAATTTTGGTATGCCGGAGGTGCTTGTTAGAAGGAAGTTATTAAACACCAGAATGTCTGCAGAAAAAAAGTTAAAGTTCCCTCGCTTCTCATATTCTCTCAACAGCTTCCTCACTCAAAAAAAAAAAAAAAAAGAACAAAAGAAGTTCAAATGCAGACTTTCTTTCTTTGAGACTCACCCACCTAGCTCTCCATGGAGCTTCTCAGTGGTTTCCAGTGGTGACACAAGGGAACCTTCACACATAAAAATTGGACGGATGTGAATAAAATCCTTGTTGGGTTTCTAATGTAACAGCAGTGGCCAGGCTTAAGTACTTGTCAGTTACCTTAACATCTAAATTATTTTTATTGCTCAGTGTTTTACACAGGGCATGTTTAGGGAATAATGCAAATACTAGGGGAACATTTTAAAGCCCACTAACTGTGGTTTTTCAAGAGCAATTCAACTCTTTTTGCTGTATTTCCTGCTTACTGAAGCCCTTGAGATGACTTGTTCTGAAAAACAGATGAGAAAAGGGGTTTCCACTCCCAAGTCAAACAATGATGTGTGAAAAAAAAATGTAACAAAATAAAGTATTTCATTTTTAGTACTTCCTAAAAAAGTATTACATATAAACCGCCTGGGAAATCTGACCACCAACCTCCTCCCACCTTCCAAAGGAGGGGAAAGAACCAGCCCAAGGGCAAACAATCTCCTTGGGTGGCTTTGCAACAAATCAAGTCTTGCAAAATCTTTGCAGCAAATCACATCTCTCCGGTGTTGTGTTATGCATTGTGTATCTTTGGGGGCTCAGATAAAACTGAGTTGCCAACCTACCATTTTGTTTAGGAGCATCAACAAATAAACAAGAACCTCCTTGAAGAATATAATGACTGCTGTTTACCTATTGTTGCTCTTTTTAATACGACTCTTAAGTGAATGAAATCAGAAGTCAACAGACCAATTTTCTATGCAGTAAAGCCTTATTCCACAAAAAGTCCGTGGGCAACACTTCCTAGCCCTTTTTTAGTTTATTATAAGCCTGGGGTACTATTCAAATGCCTAAGAGATCAGAAAGCATCCACTGAAGAAAAATGCTTGCATAGACATTTTAGAAGTTCATTACCAATTCTCATCTATACTGGCTGCACTTACCCCGCCTTTATCAGTGTAAAGGAGATTTGTATTGGGAATAATTTGCACTGCTAGAGAAGTGTGAGACATGCTTAAAAGTCAGAGACTACATCAGTGGTTTAGACTATCCCTACTTTTTTCTATTTGTTTGACATAGATCATGAAGTTGCCAAGTTTTTGTGGTTAATCAGTTTTTTGTGTAAACTCTATATGGTTTTATAAATATGTTTCTTGTAATTTGTACCAAACGAGGAAAAAGAGACAGGTATTTCTAGTTGTTTAATAGAAATAGGAAGAAGAAATAAAATTGATATTGTTACATGTTAGAAGAGAGATTGCTGCCTAGAAAATCACAAACTCTACTATTGATATTTTATATCATGTAGCTTTAACGGCTTTGTTCAGGTCTGAGTCTAAACTGGCTAGAATGATCTCATATTCTTTATATTGTACTTCTATGTTTTTAAAAACTTGTGATATGAAAGAGAGAAAGCCAGGCATGCTTTCTTATCTCTTGTTTCTCTGTATTGGTACAGTCAAAAGGAAAGCTGATCACTCTTCTTCCGTAGATCATCAGTAATGCTGATCTGGGATCTTATCCCAGGAAAAGATGTGTAGGCATTTGCTGCAGTCTCCTACTTGCGTCGTTATTTGACCAGACTACAAAATACTTTTATTTCCATAACTGACTCGACCATGCTAAAATCTCTCTGTTCTAGATTTTGCCCTCATCTGTGGTGACATGGTGGCTGGTGATAGGAACATGAGCGAGCAGTGGTGCAATTGCCTCCTGAACTCTGTTCAGGAGTCTTCCCTGATTTTCAGTTCCCACTCCTTGTGATTTTCTTCATTGGCCCTTTTCAAATTCATTTGGTGTGATACTGTGCTAGCACTAGATCCCACCTAAAGCCAGTACCATGCCAATTTGTGCTTACTGTGTCTGCCTTTAATAACACTTTGCTTCTATATGTAATGCTTTTCACTCTCAAAGAGGCTCACAAACAATATATTTATACTCGCAGTTAACCGCAAATGTCTTTGGAGATAGCCAGAAAGCCTACCTTTAACTGTACTTAGAAGAAATTTTGTCAAGGTCAAAGGGTTGGGTTTTTTTTTTGCTTTGTCATAAGGCCATCCAGGAAATGAGTGAACTGAACTGTGCAGCCCAGCCAAAACCAAAAACACATAGTGCAGGAAAATAAAGTTCCACTGGGTTCATTCTTCTTTGCATAACATTTCTTGGTTGGGCTCATGTAAAACAGCAAATTATGCAATTCTTTTCACTGGCTTTCCTCTCTTAGTTTCTCTTTGCTTCCATTTGTGGTGTTTTGATACAGCCATTTGTTTTCCCTTTTGAATCACCAACCGTTTCCCAACTTGTCCTTTAAAATTTTTCCTTTGGCAGTGCCACATGCTCTTCTTATGTCCTCTGAAGCTTCAGAGATGGAGGACAATAACTCAAGGAATATCTCCTTAAGTGGGAAAATAGAGTTTAGTTTTCAGCCTTTTTTTTTTCCCTGCTGCTGTGTATTTGTTTAGCAATACTTTTGATGCCTGTGACAAGTGAGCTACTCTATATTTTCAAACAGTTTCCAAGGTCTGCTTGCAACTTTGAGGTTCCCTTTGGTCTGTAATGACCCTAGATAGGATAAATAGCAAATGAGGGACTCTTCTGTTCTTTTATATGTTGCTTAATCTTATGTTTAACCAAGTAATCGCTGTCTTCGGAAAGTTGGCAATCTTAGGAGGCTCCTGTGCAAAGAAGTGTAAAAGCAATTGCTGGTGCCTGTTTTCTTCCTTGAATTCCAGGCCTCGAGTTTGTCTAAAGAGGAAGTGGAAGGGTGACATTTGTGCCATTTTGCCTTGTGAACAAAAGAAAATAGAAGTATTGGGCTCCCTGAAAGATGTCTGCTGCATATAAGCGGCCTGTTCAGCCTGGCATGTGAGGCTAGTACCATGACTGTCTCCACAATAGCGATGAATTGTGCCACAAGGAAGGCGGCGTGAGCATAAGGGCTGCGACTCTGATTGAGCCTTACATAGGCAGTGTAAAGAAGCAGCTCAATTGTATCATGGTCTGGCACTGCATGACCACGTGTGATCTTGGCAAAGCCCAGCCCAAAGAAAAATCTCCTAGTACCAAAGTGTAAGCATAGTAGAGGTGATTTAAAAGTACCAGACCAACAGTTGCTCATTAATCAAAGTAAACAAATTCAGAAGCAGCCAAGGTAGCTAAGTAGCAAGTCCTCGTTATAGTTCTTTTTATCCAAATAGTTCATTTTTATAGTTCATTTTTATAGTTCATTTTAGTTCTTAGTGCAATAGTTCATTTTTATAGTTCATTTTATCCAAATGAACTAATTGTAAGGAAAGGTAAGGTGAACCATTCAGACACTGGATCATCCCCAGGGTGTTGCATTAGTCTCATGTTGGGTTGTCCTCCGGGATAGGTTAGTTCTGTAACACCTTGGGTTTTGCGCACTTCCTTTACCTTATGTCTGCCTTGTGATACTGCTTTGCAAAGCAGCATTTGCCGTCTGTAGCTCCAGATGGTTGCAACCAGCTAGGCTGATCCCGTTCCATCCATTGGCTGACTTTGGTTAAGGGACAGATGGCACATCCCCTCTTTTCTTATCTTTACCTCCTTGGCAAAGCCTATTGTTTTATTCTGCTCCACAGAAAAATCACAGGTCAAAACATGCCAGCTTTGTTGTATTCAGTGTAATAAGGTTCAACCTAATCCTGGGTGATTTTTCTTGCTGTAAGACTTCCTTGGAAAAAAGCATTATCAGTCTTGGTCTTCATGCGCCTGAGAATATGTTTTTATGTCCCAGTTGGTCTTCGCAGGTTCTCAGAGATCCACTGTGATAATACATGACTTCTAGGAAGCCTATAGAGAAGAGGATACTTTGCTTCCATTTTCCCTGCTGTTCAGCTATTCATATCTTGGCACTTATGTGTCAGCAGGTGCGTAAAGAGCTAGGCTGTGCCAATGCCAAGACTGGTCCAGAAGAGAGACTTCTTGTGGGGTACTTTACACTTGCAATATTTTTCGGGCTGTCCATCATAACCTATTTTTTTTTCCTGGCCTCTGTGCACTAGTCAAATAGTCCAAGCTTATTCTGAGCAGGCACCAATAGCTATCACAACAGATGGACAAGCGTGTTGGAAACCAAGAAACTATGTAGTGTATGCACACTGAGGGAACGGTGTACTGGTGCAGGTCATTCACATAACTGGCTGGCCGAAGTCTGCACGTCTGTGGTTAGAACAAAGTGCCGTTGATAAACTGCAACATCAATTTTAACTTTCCAAAGTCAGAAGCACATGAAACAACTTATGCCTACACTATCACACACACTAGTAATTTGCTGACCTTGCTGTGCTTACCTCATATTTCTTGCACTTTCTTTTACTGAACCCCCAAATTAACCTTAAGATCATGGGCCACCAGTTTTCATGTAACTGAATACTTCCCTGCTGATCTCAGTGAAAGTCCTATCTGTTGCCTTTCAAACTTTAAACTTGGACTTGTGTAGAGATCCCCTGAAAATGGTCATTGAAAAGCTCCTGGCCCAGGTATTGGGTTTTACTGTTGTAAACAATAAGCCTTTTATTACTAGAAAACTATGACTCAAATTCAAGGTAAGAAGGCAATTGTGTTATAATTAGAAGATTATTTACTTTGTTCTTCCCCCAGCTAAGGTAAGCTAAAACTATTATTTCTGTAAATTTTTGCGGTTTTATATTGGTTTTGCTTTTCAGACATCAGGGTATCTTTAAAGAATTTGTGCACATTGTGGCAAAAATTTAGCGTAGTGCAAACTTTATCTGAGCCACCTGTCCTGTCCTCAGTCTAAAGGAAATAATGGTCTTTCTCTGGGCTCCTAGTAAATAGTCTCTGACAAGAACCAAGCCAAATTTCAATTGACAAACGAGCAGGATACTAGGCCTCTTTTCTGTGGATCCCAGTCCATTAATTGTGTGCAGAGTAGTTAAAGGGTTAAATTGTTTTTTTTTTAAGCAATGCTATTTTGATGGCTGACATGAAAAAGTGCAAAGATGAGTTTATAGGCTTCTGTTCAGCTGTTCAGGGGTGAATGTTTCATATTTACTCATTCTATGAATTCCAAGTGATATTTTACCTGATTTTCCATTTGTTCTCTATCCTGTTAGTGGTGAAACATTATTTATGAAGCACATCTGCTACTAAAGTATAGTACTCAGTTGTAATTTGGCCACAGGCATATAAATCAAAAAATGAGATTTTTTCCAGGCTGAAAGTCAAAAAAAAAAAAAAAGAAGAAGAAAAGTTAAAACTCCTGTGAATGCAAAGAATAATCCAGATTCACACTGTTGATTAAAGCAGGATTTGGTCAAAGAACAATAATGTCTGTGTCTGTCCATAGATCATTTGCTAAATGCCCCATTTTGCAATCTAAAATGTGTAGCTAATTGTTCAGAAGCGTATATTTTTAAATGTTTTGTCTTTTCTGTTTTTTTCTTCTTAGTTTGTTGTGACGCTGTTTTGGAGCATCTATATCTATGACAGGGAACTGGTTTACCCAAAGGTGCTTGATAATTTTATACCAGCGTGGCTAAATCATGGAATGGTGAGTAAAGTAATGCAAACACTTCCTTGCATAAACAAAAGTGTAAGACACTGATTTCCCTGTGCATGACTCTGCATACACTTAGAGCTAATCCCCTCAGAAGTGATTAAGGAACATTGTTTGCAAGCAAGAATAACATCTTTCCTTCCTTGACTCCTTGAGTCATTTTTGAATCCCTATTAGATTGAAACAGTGGAGGTTTGAACTTGTGTGTCCTACATCTCAGGCTAGTTGTGGGGATCGGCTGTTTTCTGTAATAAGGTACCTTTTCCAGAGCAATGTCACCCTGGTCATGAGGAAATTTAATCAAAGGAGACTCTTCCACAAAACAGAAATTCTGACTTTGACAAATCTTGCTCTAAAATGACAGAAACACTTAACTGAATGATTATTTACTATTCTACCAAAGTATAATTTGTGATGAAAACCTTTTGGTTAAAATACTTGTTCAAAAAATCTCACTATGGTTTTTGGACTTTTATGGTTTTTAGAAAAAAATGAAATAATTACTTATTTCTCAGGTACACCAACTTGTGTAGCAGAACCCGTATCTGAGTATTTTTAATAATGTGGAATTATATGCATCAACACAAAGTTTCAAAATTGCTGCATTGGTAATCTTAAAAGTAGTGTCTTGAGAAGAAATCTGAGCTTTTCATCCTTCTCTGGTATGTCAAGTTGGACATTCTTTCTCTCAACTATATGTTTAAATGGTAAGGGAAAGATAAGGCCACAGTTTGCTGTCAGGTACTTAATAATGTTTATGCAGTATTTGGAGCTGAAAAGCGTCATGTTTGCTTCTCTAGTTGAGTCGGTGCAAAATATTTCTTTATTATTCTGTTTTCCATATCAAGGCATGGCACGCCATTCGGCACTGCTGTTCATCAGCAGATGACAGCAGAGCTCATCCTTCAGGGTGCGAGTACTGTATCACCACAGCAGATCAAGATTTGTCCACTACTGCTGGGCTTGATAAATTGGTCCTTTGTGGGGTGGGGCAGATGACAAGGCAATGCTATTTATTTGTTCCCTAAATTGTGTGTTAAAGGAGCAGTATGAGAGTTACTACTGACAAGAGGAGCATCAGCTTCTACTAGATACTCAACTGTTTTATGATGTTTTGAAAGGAACAGCGTGCTATTATGTGTATGTAGAGCTGAGGAAGGAGTCTGATAACTCCTGCTGTGTTTGTTCAGACTGTCCTCCCTTGAGTTTTGAGATTACAAACTGAACACTTGCAAACGTTGCCAAGCCATACATACATTGATTGTTTCCCCACACCACATCAGTGCCAGCTCTGATGACATTTCTTCCAGGTGACATTTCACATACTGAAAGTGCCTAACCTATAACATTTTTCATGAATGTAAAAGCAGTTGACAACAAACGGCTATGTATTCAGGAAGTCTCCTCTGTGCCATAACTAAAAGGCAATTCAAGCTCATGTTGCTCTGTAGAAACGTATACTTCCTGAAATATTTGAAGAGGGCTTTTGTTTGGGATTTTTGGACATAACAGAGTTTGCTGAAATAAATTGCGTGCAAGCATCTTAGATGTTTTTTTTTCAACTTGAAATATTGTAGAAGGCATTTTTGAAAGTCTTTTGTAAAGGAATTGTTTGCTGTGTCAGTCTCCATTTATCCAAGTGTTCCTTTAGCTCACAGAGAAAGCTTATGGTTGTTGGGCTTTTCACCACCTTTCAGTCTAATTCTTTCTGATGTTTTAGCCATCATTTTATCCTCACCAGCTTTCATACTAATTAATTCTGATGCGTTGCCCATCATAATATGAAGGGGTTCTTAAACTGCCTTGAGAATGCTAGCACCTCACTTAGTAGTAGTTATAATTTTGACATGGCAGATTTTAGAGAATATGATAGAGGTCCCCTTGGTGAAAGGGTAGGACCTCTGGGAATACAGTTTTAGAAAAGTCAGGATCCCTGGCTATTGTTTTTTACCTAAATAAACATTTATTCCCATCTTTTCCTGCACGTTTTGACAGCAGCTGTGTACATTCAGTGATAACTTTTCTGAATGAAAAGGTGGCTGTGCTGGAGCCTAACCTTGTACAACAAAACTCACACAAGAGATTCATCACCCT
This sequence comes from Fulmarus glacialis, assembly GCF_000690835.1. Lineage (NCBI taxonomy): Eukaryota > Metazoa > Chordata > Aves > Procellariiformes > Procellariidae > Fulmarus > Fulmarus glacialis. The sequence continues at coordinate 47,779 of NW_009192054.1, forward strand.
TGGCAGAGTGAAATCTGTCAGTGAGAGGTGGGTCCTTTTGCTACTGCGGCATTGCTGATGAATCCCTCTTCTCTGTGAGCTTCCCCTGCAGTGCCTGGTGCAGATCCTAAGGATCTGAGTTCAAGTGTTACTTCACCTGTGAACACTCTGTCCAGGTTTTTTCACAGCAGTTTCGCTAAACGCATCTTTATCACAAAAAAAGCCACAAAAAGTGGAAAATGTAAAACTATACATTTTCCACAGTAAAAAGATTCCCTATTTTAACTGAAAAGTCATATTTTCAAAAGTTTTTGACAGATGTATTATGACCAGCTGTAACAACTTGCTCAACTGTCGACATCAGCCTGCAAAACCCACACGTAGAAAAGGAATGAAAAGTCATGAGATCTGGTTGTAATAATAGCAATCATATTTCCATTAGTAATATGGGCATGTGTCAAAATATTTGAGAGTATTCATACTTTAGAAGCATTTTAAGGTGACTATCCTGAAGGCTATATGAATAAATTGTTTGAAGGGCTAGTCCAATTCAGTGCATTAGGCCAAGCAGAAACTGTTTGCTTTGATAGATTATAATAATTAGTTCGCATCCCGCTTTTTCTTCTCCCCCTTTCCCATCTCTTCTCTGCAGTTACAACGTTGTCTACAGTTAAAAAACCTGTTTTCTTGAATACATTCTAATATCTTGCTAATACTCAGAGATATCACTCTTTCATAGCAACACTTTTTCAAGATCTAAAAAATTCCTAATTATAAAAAAAATTCCTCTCTAGAAGTAGAAAACATAAGGGGAATGGACCCCAGAGCTGTGCAATCCCATTCCAACTCAATCTTAATGTTGTTTATAAAGTTCCGTAGAAGCAGGGAGAGGCTCATCATTGTGCACAAAGATAAAAGCCACAAACTGCTTGCCATAAAATTGCATGTAGTGTCAAGAATTGTATTTCTATTATTTTTTTATATATATATATATCTCTCTACTGTAATAGTTAAAAATATAATTCCTGTCTACAGAAGAATCTGTGTAGTAAGTGGTGCCTTGTGGTACCAGGTGGTACCTCATACATGCAGACTCATACACCTGTGAAAGGCATCACTGATAGAGTTATACTGTGCCATAAAACTGATATATTTCATCATCTCAGTCAGTCGATTCATCCATAACCAATGGTATCACTATGACTTGAGAAATGACCAGGGGAAATCAATGGCAGGGGTGCTGATGATTAAGGATTTCATCTCTGTTTATTATGTGAAGGAGCACATCTGAGTAGCTGAGGTTAAGCTTCCGTCAGTAGAAATAACTACCTGTCTAAAGAGAGCTGTTGGAGAATAGGGCTATGTCTCAGCCTTGGTCTATTTCTGAAGTGTCAAGTTCACTTCCTGTATTTATTAGTTATGCAGATGAATTAATCTTTGCTGGCTACAATTTTAGTTGCCAAATTACTGAACTCTTCCATCAAAGATGTCATTCGTGTTCTTGAGACTCTCCTGCACTGTAGATCCAGATCAACTCTTTAATTCCACAGTCATTGCACCTTTTTGTGTTGGGACTGGACGGGATGATGCATGGATAACATTTGTTTCCAGAAGTTATATTCTCTTCAATATTAGCATAGCCTATAAAACTAGAGGTTGCCCCTATTCTAACCAATGCCCACATAAACAGATCTGTAGACTGAATTAATTTAAGCTTAAGCATTGCGGATTTAAGCTTAAGCATTGCGGATTTTGAGCCAGGTTACATGGCCAGGACTGCATGGTGTGCAGTATCTGTCCAAGTTAGCATACCATTTCAGTGAGAGTCCTTCTTTGTTTTTCACAGACACTGTCCCAAATTCTTTTAAAAAATGTGAATCATGTTTTGTTTGTGGCAAGGAAAGTAAAATATAGAGATAGAAATTACTTACTGGGGAGTTTAATGGCTTTGGAGGTCAGAAACAAAAGAATTGTCTTCATATGAAAACTCTAGAGGAGAGGTCAGAGAAGGGGGAAAGGGAATATGCTCTGCCTCTGTGGAGGTGGAAAATTGATTATTGTGTGGGTTCTGTGCCACTACAATCTATATGAGCTCTTCCAGGTTTGTATTCTATTTTTTTTATGCTGCTTTTGGGAAACAAAGGTGTTCCTAGAAAGACATACCCTCTGTCCTTGTATTCAAGAGAATGCACAAAAACTGGGACAAATAGCCAATGAAGACAAGTTATGGAGAGGAAGGAGCCTGTCCAAGTGATACATCTCTACTTATTTCACAAGTTGGCTCTCTTTTCTTATTGCTGGCTGCTCAGCTGAAAAGCTCAGCCCACCGGAGAGTGGTACGGAGTCCCTCCGGCCATCTCTCAAATTGTTCTTCCTGGCAGCCTTGTCTTGGGTCCAGTGGCCTTGGCTTGTTTGTTCCTTTTTTTTTCTGGTGGAAAGCTTTTTTCTTTGATGATTCGGCAAGTAGAAAAATAGAAAACCCGTGCAAAGACCAAAATTCATCGTAACCTGACATATAAAGATTGGAAGGTCCAAAACTGGTGAGTTTTTTGACAAACCCGTCTCTCCATCATTAGTTGGGTCAGTTACTGCACAGTGCTCGCTCTGATGTACAAACAAGGAGATGTCCTTTCTTTCAGCAAAGTGTTTCTATTGAGCTTGTTGCCCTAAAAATCCTTTTCAGAAATGACTCATTTGAAACAGTGCATTATACTTCTTGAGGATGCTTTCCTAATACAGCAAAATCCTGTGTATGGGCTATTTTTGTACAATGTACTGCACCTTGGTAATGCCTCATGCTTATGCCTAGAAGATACCCTTTTCTGAGATTTGTTTCTAAATCCAATTTAAGGCTTTCAAGGATATTCCAACTCAAGTGCTCTTCTTAAACTATCTATAATATTTTTGTATGTTAGGGGTGAATAAAATCTTCAGTGCTCCAGGAAGGAGTTCCCACTTGTTACATAACTTGCAAAGTTTTCTGATAAAAATCAGGGAAAAATTGTAATTTAATTTCTAACAGAATACCCACTACTAGATGGCTATTATTTAAACATCTATCTGATGGAAAGAATAGCAATTGAAGCTTGTTGCCTGGGGACTCAGAATATTTGCAAAACCTGTTGCTGGATTTGTACACTTCTTGCATGTTCATGCTGCAGTTACATGGCTCCGTCTGGTATCTCTCCTCATTATCTGCCAGTTCCACCACTGGAGCATGAATACAGTAGTATCAATTATCCTCCCGCTCTTGGGAGAAAAACAGCAGCAGCTTAAAAGATTTTTTTGATTTTCTGTTACTTATGTGAAGGGCTTGGAAATTGGTAGCATGTCAAAACCTGTGATAGCATAGTACCTAAAAACTGAGAGAGGCTGCTAGGTACAAAAGACCGAATTAGGAGTGGCATCCTCTGGGAGCATTAGGAAAACCCCTTTACCTAATACAGTAACAGCACAGCAGTTTTTGTGAAGTAGGAAGCTGGCCTTAACCACGTTACGTATCTGCTGGAGGAGACTCGTCAGGGTAAGGTGAAGACAGCTTTCTAACTGAACACAGGTGCCGCATGTTTCTGATTATTTGCTGTTTTCTAGAGAAAACACACACAGGCTCCTCCTGGTACAAACGAGCCCAATGCATAGTAATGAGGGACCTTTTCTAAAATATCTTTCAGTACGTAGTAACAGCTAAACATGCGAGCCCTATTCTAGACATGAGCATTGCAAATGAAAAGTCTGACAGCTGAAATCCCCAGATGAGATCTTTTTCTGAAGTTTTGCCTTCTTCTGTTGACAAGGTCACGTAACTCGGTCTGTTAGCACAGAGGATGAGAGCATGTAGTGTCAACACCAAGTCATGGGAATGACTACCAAAGGAGGGGAGAAGGGGAGAGAGTCAGGGAGACAGCACAAAAAAGGAGGTTAGGGAAAGATAGTTGGATGAGAGGAAAAGACAGGAGGGAGGAAAGAGATGAATCAAAAAGTCAGCTGATGCTGTTCCAACTCCTACCTAAAAAAAAGAAAAGAAAAAAAACCAAAACAGATGAGGCAAGTGAATAAAAAAGGAGCCACAGAATAATGTAGACAAGCTGGAAGAGACTCAAAATGCTAAAGAGGACCTGGGGGAGGAGAAGGATGAGGAAAAGGGGAAGCAAGGAAATAAGGAAAATTAAGAAAGAGGAAGTGAAGAGTATGTTTTCTTACCATATCTTTCCGTCGCTTCCCTGGGAAAACTTCCCTGAGATCTATTAATTAGAGGAGTTGAGAGCAAGGAGATGGCTTATTGATGCCTCTGTGAGAGGAGGAGAATTGCTTCTGTTGCTGTTGGACGTAGGTTTACAGGGTAGGTGAAGTAATATTTGTACAGTGACATGCCAGGAGCTTCAAATCCTTGTAAAATGTTCAGGATGAAAACCACCTGCAACCATGCAACAGTACGAGGCCTGTGTTCATATAAATTGTATCTGTATGATATCTGTAAAATGGCATTGGTGTCTTTGCATCTCTGTCCATATTTTTATCTGACAATGCTGTACGTTATTTTGACTGTCTGTTTGACCCTCAAAATTTCAGTCCTGCTATCCAAAACAAGCCTGTTCAGTGTGTGCCCTATTTTTTCATATCAGCTGTGAAGTGTGAGTTGCATTGCATATTAAAACAGATGCGCTGTTAGCTGAGGCTTGCAGGCATGCTGGAAGATCACATATTTGAAGCACCAGAGGTAAGGAGGTGTACTGTCTGTATTTCAAACCGCCCTGCTTTAACAGACAAAGCTAGGTGTAACTCTGGAAGTAATAATTATGGTAATAATAATAATACTGATAATAAAAGCTCAAAGCCAGATTTTCAGCTGAAGTTGCTCATACAAATATTTGGTAAAGCGATTACTATGGGCACAAAACAAATGACCAAAGAAAAGCCCCAAAAGGGCATACAAAGGGAGCTTAGACTTTCTGCCTTTCTCTGGGTGTGGAGTATGTACTGAGCTGTGTTTTCCTAGAAGCAGGGTTTGGCCCTGGATTGCTAGGTCTGTTTGTTAAACCAGCAGCAGTATGGGATGGAAAAGCATTTGGTTCATTCCCATAATTCTGACAATATGAGGAACGCTGGTTTTGTTTTAACATTCACTTTCTGTGCAACTTATATTGACTTGCCGTAGTCACTGCTGGAGCCGCGCACAACTCTTTCATAGGGCTTAAGCTGGTACATTTCGCTGGTGCTACTACATGATTTGTCAGATAGGTGGTTTGCAGGTTATGAATGTAAATAAATGTTCAACTTTAAAATCTGTGCAAAATGCATTAATAACTGGTACGCATTTTTGATAAAAATCTATGTGCCCTCCTCTCTCTCAGTTAAAATCAGACATTTGTTTTATCTTTTGACATAACAGATTTCTGGTTTTTTCCTGAGTTTTTTTCCCAGAGAACATAGGCAGATAGTAGAATCAAACAGTAAGTGTTGTATTATTATGATTAATGATGAGTATATTCAAACAGTGTCTTCTATCAAGAAAAGAGAACATTTCACTGGAAAAAAATAATGTATGGGGGAGGATTGCTTATGAGGTTTAATATGTCAGCTGCCAGCTACAGGTTGTGTACTCTAAAGCACCCCATATGCAAGTCATCCTAGAGGCAATCACTACAAAAAGCTTCGTCTCTTTAGCAGGCCATGCAAACACAGGGAAGGATGCAAATATCTCTTTGAAGGTATAGTAGTTTAATATGCATTTATTGTCTATCTTTATGTATTTAAGGGACTATGCTTTGCCTTATGATGACAGTAAAATGCAGTGTTATGTATCCTTGGACATGCTGGTTACCATTCATTAGCACCTACTCAGATAAGAATTAGAATGTACATGCAATAAAAGTGAGATTGTACTGTATTGTACCCACTTTACTAAACTGTGCTGTTAGTATTCACACATGTGGCAAATATGACTTAATCATACCACAAATATTTTGCAGCATTCCATGGTATCTCATTTATTTGTTTAATTTGCCGCTATAGCAACTGGATTCCATCCTTTTAGATTCTTTTTTTCACAGACCTATGATCTACTTGGTAGAAGCTTGGCAGACAGCTTTTCCTTCAATTGAAGGCATATGCACTAACTCAGTGACCAGATTTTTACCTATTTATCATTGTTGGAAAGTGGGTTATTTCACATGGACACAGTACTAGAAGAATCAGCAGACCTGGTGAAGGGAGTCTGAGCCCAAAAGCTTATATGCTTTTTCCAGCCCTTGAAGTTGGTGGAATAAAAAATATTATTTCTCCCTGTATTCTGAGATCATTATTGCTACAGGAACGCTAGTACAAGGAAATATTTTGACATTGGTTTTGTAACAAATTACCACCTTTTAAAAGTAACTTTTTTCTTTGTTAATTGCTGTCTTTTTACATGTCTTTGTATTTGGAAACAGACATAATTTCTGCAGAAATCATTTCCTATTCAGATGATTAATATGTTGAAGTAGTGCCACAGCAGTAATGTTTTATACACGCTGATCGGTAGAAATCAAGGATTTGGGGACAACCTTGGGAATTACTTTTGCTCATGGTGGGCTATGAGCTTTGACATAACCTGGTGTTCAGTTCAATCCCCATATTTTTACTTTCCCACATAAATACAAATAAATAAAAACAGTGTACATTTTTAGTAACTCCTCAAATACAAGAGACTCAAATTCCGGATGTAGCATGAAGGATGTTTTTGACAGATGTGTAAGCCATTGCCATTTGTCATGCAGGTCTACAATTATCCCTTTTACCTTTGGACATTCACCTAAAGCACTGAAATCCCAGCCTGGTGCCCTACTCAGGAAAAGCCATCACCTTTCAGAGGTGTCTGCTTTTCTCAGAGAGACCATAAGGATGACTAAGGTGACTCTTTTCCTCCCTCTGACACCACAGTTATCTGAGCAGGAGAAAGCTCCAACCATGGAGAAATAGCATGGGGCGTGGAGGTGTCTCAAAATGGCAGAGGGCAGAACAATGGCCAATATATGCTCTTACATCTCTGTTGCAATATTAACTAGTATGCTTTAACTCTTCACAACTTGCCTACTCTTCAAAACAAGTAACACTGCATATTTGAAGTGCTGTTTAAACTCTGTTTTTAAATTTCCATTTTATTCCTAGTTCTGCCACTGTTTTACTGAGTAATCTGAGAGAAATTATGTAGTGTTTGATCAAAAGCATTTTTTATAAGTCTTAATTAGCTAATGTCTGCATTTTGTGGGGCTTTGTAATGTTAGTTAGAAAAACAGCGCTGGCTGTTATTGGGTTTATAGCACTCTGCCTGATTCTGGTTATGAAGTGTCCCAGGCAGGGCAGCTACTGTGCCAAACCAGACTGCGTGCACCTGCACTCTGCTCTTCACCGTGCTGGGGGCTTGCAGGTTGCTCAGAGGTATTTCCCTCCTTTCATGTGCCTCAGCATCCCATTCATTCAGTTGCAATGAAGAGGCGAATTGCCTTTCGCAAATTACTTTGAGGTTCATGGATGCAAATGCAACTAAGAGGGTTGGTATTGTTGTCCATTCTGCTGCAGAACAGAAGTGACCTCTGCTTCAAATAATAACATTACTTATGGTTATATACTAAATTTAGTGCTCCTGGTATCTCATAAAATACTCTAGGCTGACATGGAGCATGCTATAGAAAGTTCAAATATACCTAGCAAGGAAATTCTTCTTTATCAAAAATGGCTGTAATATTCAAATTCACATCTTTAAGTTTGTTTCCCAGAGGAAGCAATTTTATTTGCATCATGGGGCTTTTAGCTTTTTATTCTGTTACTTTGAGCTTTACCAGCTTTCTATAAACCCTATGTGCAGAGTTCCAACTTGCTGAGTCACTGCCATCCACATTTTTGTGGCTTCTTTTGCACATACAGTATGTAATGTAGAATTTTTTTATGAACTATTTATGGGAAAGATGAAATATATATGTCGGTCTACTGAACTTTGTATTTTAAGGCACTTTTTAAAACAAAGAAATGGGAAATGATATCATTTTCTATAAAGGAAACATCCATTAAAGATGTCTTTTTACTACCACACAAATTTACTGATGTTTCCATTAACAAACAAAATTGCGTTGGTTGCAAGTTGTTTAAAAATGCATACAGCTGCAAATCATTTTAGGAGGTGAATATTTGTATTCTTAGGTCAGAGGCTGAGGTGGATGGCATTTTGGTCTTTGCTCCTGAAGCAGCAGAATGAAAGATGAAAAAGAAGAGGGAATTTGAAGGAGAAAGAAATGCATGTGTCAGAAGCTAAGAGAAAAAGTGATAGCCTTAGAGGTTGTTAAGGGGGAGAAGACAGTGAGCAAAGTAGAGGAAACCAAATATTGAAATAAAGAGGTGATAATAGTAGTCAGCTGGAGAGAGCCGTAGAACGTGGAGGTGATAATTGTGTGTACTGTACATCTCTGAGAAAAAGCTTGAAAGGGAAGTTTAAAGTACCCAGTGTATATAGAAAATGTGACCCTTCATTTAGTCTAGACCAACATGCAGAAATTTGGCTTCATTTGGTTCCTCGTGACCATTGCGCAGGATCACTGTTTGCAGAGCGATTTTCTAACATTTTTGTGTATGCTGAAGTCAGAATAGTGTCCTGCTTTGTACACTCATTGCCTCTAATAACCCCAGAGTTTGTGGGTCTTTAGATCTCACAGCTGTTTGCCCTAGCACTATGCTACTCTGCCTCCCACAGTTTTATTCTCCATGACATCAGTTTGGTAGGATTACTATATATAGTATATATATAATAATATATATGTAGTCTGTGTGTGTATATTTAGTGTGTATATACAGTATATAGTATAGTGTGTGTGTATATATACACTATATGTAGTATAGGTATAGGTGTATATATATAGGAATATATAAT
>NW_009192055.1:0-10273 GCF_000690835.1 Fulmarus glacialis
ACGGCCAAAGACTCCAGGGCGGTGGTGACGTGCGTCGTCATCGTGCTCTCTGTCTTGGTTTGCTGCCTGCCCCTGGGCATCTCTTTGGTGCAGGACATGCTGTCCAGCAGCGGTGGCTTTGTTCTCTACCAGTTTGAGCTGTGTGGGTTTACCCTCATTTTTTTCAAATCTGGATTAAATCCTTTTATATATTCCCGCAACAGCGCAGGACTTCGGAGACGAGTCCTCTGGTGCCTGCAGTACGTAGCCCTTGTCTTTTTCTGCTGCAAGCAGAAGACAAGGCTTCGGGCCATGGGCAAAGGCAGCCTGGAAGTCAACAGGAACAAGTCATCCCACCACGAGACCAATTCAGCGTACATGTTGTCTCCAAAACCTCAGAAAAAGTTTGTGGACCAAGCCTGTGGTCCTAGTCACTCCAAGGAAAGCGTGCTGAGTCCCAAGGCTTCTGTCGGGCATCAGCACTACGCACAGAGCAGCTCAACCCCCATGAACACCCGAATCGAGCCCTATTACAGTATTTATAACAGCAGCCCTTCCCCGGAAGCGAGCACCCCAAATAGCTTACAGCCGGTGAACTCGACTTTCGGCTTTGCCAAATCCTACATTGCCATGCATTATCACACCACCAACGACTTGGTGCGAGACTATGACAGTGCTTCGACTAAGCAGATACCAGTGCCCTCGGTGTAACCTTAGGAAAGGGTTCTGATCTAGCTGATCCAGTGGGTCCCCTTCTTTGCTTTTATTAATGATTATTCTGAACTCAATGATACAGCACTGCTGCTAATTAAGAAAAATGCCACTAATGTTAATATCCAGCTATTTGCATTTGGAGCGAATACTAGGATATTACTTCCGTGACGCTTTCTTGAATTTCTGTGGCAAGTCCAAAAAGGTGGTATTTTAGATTTGTATCTGGAATTGTTACATGAGGGTGGTTTTGTTACTAAGTTTTACTGCTGGACAAGTGAAAAAAAGGAGGTGCCACAACTATGTGATTCATTATGTCACGGGGCAGAATATCTCAGAGAGCAATCTGAGGCTGCGCCAGAAGTATTACCTGTTAAATTGCATACTTGCTGTATTTTCAAGAAGGAAGAATTGGGAGGATGCTTGGTATTACGATACTTAAGTTCAAACTCTTCCCATTGCAGAAGGTTGAAAGAATCAGTGGTATTTTGTTGTAGCAAGCGTCAGTAATAACAAAAGTCCTTTCTATTCGCAGGGTGAAATCCTGGTTCCGTTGAGGTAAATGGCAAAATTTCCATGAACTTCAGCTGAAGTTCAGGATTTCAGTCTCGGCTTCCTGAAGCAGGACGAGGCATTTTACAAACAGTGTTATATTGCCACTGGGGAGGGACTTCTGAGAAGTGTTGTGGCACTGTAATAAACTTCTGAAGTGTATATATATATTAATTTCTGCTGTACATTTATTTTAAGGATCGGTGGCGTTACGTATCCCAAAATAATATATTTGGAGAAGTATTTTACATCTGATAGAAATAACTGCGCAATACCTAATTATAGGTTTTACTTGAGGACAAAGATGAATATTGCAATATTACGGTACTGATACACTATTAGTAATGCAGTCATCTCTGGAAAGAATAGTGTTGCTGGTTGCTTTTTTGTCTATGACTTTGTATAAAAGCGGGAACTGGGGGGATTCTACTGTGATGTTCCTGACAGGTAGAACTGACAGCTATTAACATTTTTAAAAACAGAACGACCACATAACAAGATGACTACAAGTTTTTGAGGTTTTCTTAAGAAGTCTAACATCAGTTTGATTTAAAGATTAATAATCTGTCTACTTATAAACTTTATCTGTTGGTCTACACAGTGAGCAAATAACAGAAGTTAAATATTTTTTTATAAATCTGACCATTTGTGTTGTGTCACGTGTTGTGGGAATTCCTTATGAAACGGAATGATTTGGAGGCATTTCAATTCCTGACAATTATCGCTTTAAGTGGCCAGATCTTTTCAAAACAAGTAATCACCTTTCAACTTCTGTGGACTTTAGCAGAGCCTTAGTATCTCCAAAATAATCGTGCCACAGACTTTTGGTGCCTCATTATAGGAAAATGCCACATCTTTAGCAAAATTACAGTGATGGAAAGATGATCTGTTATTTTAGAAACAAAAAACCTTCACATCATTGCCATGTGTGAGTTGTTATTGGTTTAGGCTATTTGTTAACTAAACTATTTTCAAGATTTTCCTGGAAGACTATTACATTATGATCACTGTTCTTTGTTTAACACTCTGAATTTTAATTAATTTTGAATAATTCAAGACAGCTTTCTTGCAATAAAATGGATGTGAACAACTTTCTAATACAAATGTAAAATTGAAATTATTTCCATAAATCTTTTCTCTCTGCCCGGATATTTTTCTCTATAAACGAATAACATGGTTCTTTCTAAAGTAATTATAAAAGATAACTAAAAGATCTGTCGTCTTTGTTTTTTCTGTCATTGCATTTCTCTTTAATACAAAGCGTCCTAATTTGGAGGGAAAAAGTATGTGGGATCCTGTAATTTTGTCTCAAACTATATGTTCTTAGTTTGAGCAATTACAGTTTCAGACCGTAAGGACTATAGGGCAGGACCCCAGAGGTGGTTGCAAGATGGGGTCCTGTATGTACTTTAAGGGAGTTGAAGATATGCATTAAGACTGGTTTTAACATTAAGCGGTTTTTGGGTTTGCTGCGTGTATGTACGACTCCTACTGTGGTTTTGGTTTGGATCACATGAACTTCATCACATGACAGAAGATTAAATCCCTCGCACCTTATTCATAAAAGTCATTTGCTTTGAGTATTCATGTGGGAGTAAAGCAAGAAGGGTACAGCTTTAGGGTAGAAGGAGGTTTTATTGCCTTCATGTGATGTATTATTAAGACAAAAGAACTGAAGTCCCTTCAAAGCACTTGGTAATACTGCTCTTCTGTTAACTCCTGGTGCCAGCTGTATTCTTAATACAACCACTGTGTTAATATGTTTATAGTGTCAGATAGGAAAGTGCAAGGCCTTTTAATCTGCAGTAGGAACAAAGTCTGGTTTAAGTTGTCAGTTGTACTAAATAACTGTTTGGGGGGAGGTTTGTGGATGTAGTAAATAGAGATTGGATTTTGAAAATATGTAGGTACAATTTCTTTGAAGAGAATTATAAACTGATCAGTTATCATATGATAAAATAATTGTTTTAGACTCTTCTGGAGTATAAATCTTCTTTTTTCCTTTAGCCCCCTTGTTGTATCAGAACCCTCTTCTGCTGAGTACAGAACCAGTAAAGCGTGATGGCGAGGTTAAAAAAGGAGCAATGTAATTGACAGGGGAAGCAACAGAGAGCCGGACGAAGGAGATGGAAAACGTATGTGAAGAGAGGAGATGGGTAAGAGCATAAGCGATAAAGTAGGTGAATGCTGAATGGTTTAGAAAAAGTAGGTCTGTAGTTAGTGCAGTCTGTAACTCAAGAAAGCATCTCGTGAATATGAAAGAGGGCAAATCCAAGACTCATAAACTGCTGTGCTTTCCTTACTGCCTGTACATACGCTGCGGACCTCATCGCTGCAGAACTGTTAAGAAAAAACTAGGAAGGTTTAACAGGTACTTCACGTGGGTAATACGAATGTCGGCAGCCTGACAGTTAATGCTGACACGTTTTGGAATATATGTAAAATTTTATACTCCAGGAATTAAAGCAATCTTTGATTTCTAAGGTTAGGATGAACCCATCGTGGCAGAATGTGTTATCCAGTATATGTTTTCAGTGCGCTTTTCAGCTTCTTTTGAAGTTGCTGGTGTTGGCCGCTGTCACGGTATTTGGCTCGAGGACTGTTTCTGCTTTATTATTGAAAATCTGCGTTTGCGGTGTTAGGTGTGCTACTAACAGTTTGACCAGGGCATCTCGTGAAATAAGGAGTGGCCTCAAAGAAAGCATAAAGAAGCTTATTAGAAAAACAGCTAATTAATTACTTGGGGCTGATCTCACTAACAAGAGCCTTCTAGTTGTTTACGTCATCAGAAGTATTTGAAAGACTTTATAATTTACAGTCTTTTTAAGTCATAGATCTTGCTTTATGGTGGTAAGAGTTGACTTTTTCAGCTGGTGGCCTGCAGTATTGTATTTTTTATCCTTTATACATAAAACCTAAAAGCTGCTAGTGCCAAATAATTTTAAACAATATCTACACAGCCTCAGAAAGTTGCTAAAGAATGTTCAACAGTTGGGCGCCACCTCAGAACTTTTTAGACTAGAGATTAGAGAGGTTTCTGTAAGGCGGTGTACATTTCTCTCTAAGTCACAGAGCCAGTCTGCCTTAGCAGTAAGGCTTCAACAAGCTGGGGAGGGCAAGATGCAAAAATTGGACAGACGATAGTCAAGAAGGCTCAGTGCCTAATAATTTTGTGGTATTTTATGGTATGTATGGTTTAGGTACGTAATTTGTCACTTGTTAGGAAAGCTGTGGAGATTATCCCCCATATAATCTTCAGTACCACTCCACCTGCAGCGCAGGGAATAAAAAATAAAGGGACTTCAGGACTGCGAGGGTTGTGCTTACCTGCGCCGTTATCTCTTCACCTTCTTCCACGAGGTAGTGAAGCAGGGCTGCGGAGAGCAACCTGAGATGTTCACGATGGAAACCGAGAAAAGGCAGGTGGTGTAATATCTTAAAATAATGGAATGGTCTTGCAGGGGTTAAGGTGGAGTCCTACAGACGCTTTTCTAGGTTTGCCTTCTGTCTGTTTTGTATGGGTTTTTTAAAATTTTTTTTAAGTGTTTAAGAGGAGTGTATTTGCACCGGTGCCACAGGTGGATGGAGGATTGAGCACTGGTTCTGTCCTGCGGCGCGATTGATGCAGATTTCTTTGATTTGAATAGCTCTTTGGTTATTGTCAACTTCAAGCACTGCGCTTCATGGATATACTAAGCACAGTGTCCTGAAGTTCAATCAGTACTGGCAAATTGACTGTAAAATGTCATTTTTTACGTGCTAAGAAATGCTGACAACAGGTCGTTGTCAATTCCTATTTAAAATGGGTTTATGTTCAGTATTGGAAAAACGGTTTCATTCGTTACAAAAGCTGTCCCTGAACCGTGGTCCCAAGAGACAAACATGCTACGTGCTGCAACGTGGGGTTTTTCCTTTTTACCGGGGAGCAGCACAGGGAGGGTGAAAACCACGTACTGCTCCAGCTGGATCTTCTCCTTTTTGAGATACGTTGCAGAAGAGTTGCTGTATTTGCTGATACCTCTTTACGTTTGTTTCACGTTTCCCCTTTTGGCATCAAATAGGATGATATTGGTCTTACTTCGTCACAGCAGAGCCAATTCTTTTGCAGAATGTGTGTTTCAAACGTGCTGTCCCACATGTTGCGCATAGACGTTCTGTATTCCTGGGTCTGTGGTCTTCTGCTGGTAAGTCACTCGGGTTTGCTCATCATATGAGCGAGCCCAGCTTGTGCTACGCTAAATGATTTGTTCAACCTGGTATTTATTTAGTGTCACAGTCTGCTGATTTTTCTTGAAAGTGGACATTAGATCAGCTGAATTTTTTTTTTTTTTTTCAAATATAATAAGTAAAATTATTAGGTAGCACTAGGTGATGACAAGGGCTATGCAGAGCGAGCACTGAATTGATTTGAAATGGGTCAGGCTGATTGTGTCAAGTGAAACTTTCCAAAGTCTAAATAATATTATACAGAACTTCCTTGCTTAATCTTCAGAGGTTTGTGATAACAGCATTTAAATAAAGCTCACACCAATTATTTAACAGTAGAGACTGGCACGCTCAGCTCGCTCCTTTTTGATTGTCTGGTTGTATATGTTAATCTGTCATTATAAAAAATTTTAAGGTCTGATTTCTTCCACCAGTTACTTAAGCCAAATGATGTAGCAGTGTGGATTTGCAATTGCGTCTCTCAGACGGCTGCATTCAGTCAGTCTTTAATCTTTTCTCGCTAAGCCCCAGAAGGAAAGTGATACCTGTGTAGTGTCATGTTTTGTGTTTTTTCTTAGATGTACACACTCTGTGTTCCCATCTTAAGCTGTACTAGAACTGAGAACCTGAACTACAACTTTACCTTTGAATGACATCGCTTGTCATTATTTCTGCAATAATCTCAAAAAGACGGTTAGGACATGCAGTGTGACTCGAGCTGTTCTTCCTTTCAGGTGACATCCACAGCATTTTAAGAAATGCTGGAGATACCTGAAGAAAATCAAGCACCCAGGAAGAAACGGCTGTTTATCAGTGCTCGGGTCTCAGCCCTCTGGATAACGGATTCTTTTATCAGACGGAATAACGTGCATGCTACAAACCCGCTAGTAACCTCTCCTGGGACTGAGCCAACACAAACCCTCATTGCAACACAGCAACCTTCACAGCAGGTAAAGACAGAAATGCTTTTATTTGACCACAGACTTTCCAGGACAACCTTTACACCTTCTTGTATCTCATTCCATCTCGTACATATCCTGAGCGGATCCGTTTTCTGCTCTCACAAGTGGTTCGTTGGTTGTTTTTAAGACAGCTGCTAGCTGACGCCAGAACATTTTCTGTTTGTGTTCCTCAGGGCTCCACTTTAAGTAGGTTTTTCTTTTCAGCAGTTTCCTGAGTTTGCTGAACTTCTGCGGCACGCTGTTGGGCGGGAGGTCTTCCAGCACAATCATGATGAGGGAATCCTGATTTTCATTCAGCACCCGATGCTCGGCAAAATACAGTTCATACTGACACCAGCAGCTGTTTACAAAACTGGGAGAGAGAACAAAAAGGACTTTATGGCTGTTCTCTATGCAGTAAAAAATGTTACCGAGTACAGGATGCCCCGGTTTGAAATCCCTCTCATGGTAACATATCCTGAATCCGTCAGTTTCCAGTTTTTCCAGTAGATTCTCTTTCGTCCAGTGTGCATCTTGTTCACTGTATGAAACGAAGGCATCAAAGAGCTTGTTTTCTGGCCTCTTCTCGTACTGCTTCCTCTTCGCCATACACCAGTACCAACCCATTCGCACGTACCACAGCCCATCAAACCGCCAGCATAAGCCTGTTAACGCCAGAACAACCAGGATGGCAACGCAAGCTGTAATAGCCATCTGGATGCCCAGGGAGCAGCGCAGAAGCGTGAGGTTGCTGCTCTCCACCAACGAGCCCCTTCTGTCTGGTGGAAAGCTGCACCTGAGATGTCCTTTGCCGTTTATCTGCAAATGGGGGTGGTGGATGTAGACATTCACAAACCAGTACAAGTCACAGTTGCAAAAAAAATGTTTACCTTGAACAGTCAAAACACTCAAACTTGTCAACTGGCCAAAAGTGTCCTCCACGATGGTAGTAATGGCGTTGTTGCTGATGTCTAACTCAATCAGAGAAGCCGGGAGAGAGCCACGCTGTAGAAAGGAGATCTTATTCCCTGACAAATTAAAATATTTCAGCATTGGAAGAGATTCCCCAAAGCGATCAGGGAGTTCTGAAATTAGGTTGTGACTACTGTCCAGATTAGTGAGGGCAGAAAGGTGGCTGGCGGCTTCCAGTCTGGTGATTAGGTTTCCAGAAACATTAAGATATTCGAGTTTCTGCAGGGCGTCAGTTAATGACAACAGGTTCAACTTATTTTTACTAATATCACATTTTGTTAAAGTCAGTGGGAAGTACTCTGGATGCATATCCGTAATTTTATTATTTTGAATATTAAATATTGTTAAGTTGGAGACAGATTTAAAACTAGGGGGTATTATTTTAATATCGCTGTTGCTTATGTCGAGATGCCGCAGGGAGGTAGGTAGGTCAGGAAGCACAGCAATCCGGTTGCTGCTGAGATCCAAAAATAATAATTCTTCCATTGTGCCAGCAAACCATTCTGGCAGTTCTACAATGGAGCAGTTGGACATTTTCAGGTGTTTTACTTTCTTCGGAAGGCTTTCGATGGGTGTGCCAGCCTGGTTTCTGACAAATGAAATGGCATTAATATG
Organism: Fulmarus glacialis; assembly: GCF_000690835.1. Classification (NCBI taxonomy): domain Eukaryota; kingdom Metazoa; phylum Chordata; class Aves; order Procellariiformes; family Procellariidae; genus Fulmarus; species Fulmarus glacialis. The sequence continues at coordinate 7,977 of NW_009192055.1, forward strand.
TACAGTCCCAGGGGGAAATTTGGTAACTGCGTTAGTGATTTCTGGACGTACGGTATATATGAAGTCATTTCCTTGAACATACATGTTTTCTAAGTTAAACATTTTTTTAGCAAAATTTTGGGGTATTTGACTTATGTTGGTGAAGGACAAATCAATTACCTTGATGGTTGAAGGGAGACACAGCGTATCCAAGCTGTTTATGGGATTGTTGCTAATATTTAGAAACAAAAGCTTGCTGAATGGGAAGTTACAGATCGCCTCAGCGTCTAGAACATTAATTGTTAATTTGTTGTAACTGGCATCAACGGACTGCACGTTTTTCATTGGCAAAAACAGGACGGAGAGCGATAGAAGATCCATTTCCAGGTCAGTGTGACTAATGTCAAGCTCCAAAATACTCTCCAGCTGAGCTTGGCAGAGATTCGGATCCAGTTTTAATGTCAGCTCTTCCTCGCAGAGTTTGCTGTTTGACAGATCGAGTATCCCATTTATTGGTGCTCCACAGAAATTAGGCCTTAATGCAGCTGTTGGAGAGACGGTTACATTTTTCTCTGCCCTTCGAAGAAGATGCTCTGTACTTCGTCTGGGCCTCAGGTGAACGTTTTGCAGGACAGACGGACCTCCCGAATGCGGCAGCTCCTCGGCGGATGCAGAAGGCTCCAGAGCAGCCTCTGGTGATTTGTCAAAATACTTATAAAGCTGTAAAGACCCTGAGGCTTCGCTAGCGGGTGAGAGCTTCAGGTGGGGTGGAAGACCCGATACGAGAAGTTTCTTATCATTAAATGATAAATTCACAGAAACAAGGCTGAGCAGCCTCTCAAACGCACCAGGTTCAATGTCCTTAATCTGATTGTAGGAAAGGTCTAAAACTTCCAGCATGTCGAAACCTTCCAAGTCTCTCTTGGTTATTTTTTCAATTACGTTATGTGAGAAATTGAGAGCTCTTGCCGTTTTTGGAGCTTGTGCTTTTGATACAGAAGAGAGGTTCAAATAGGAGTAGTTATAAAATGGGAAGGCATAGGCTGTAGGTGTTCTCAGAGTTAGGAATCCATTTGCTCTACTGAATAAGAAAGAAATGAAGTAGAAGTGAAGGCTTCCAATAAGGATCCTCATCCTGATGAGAAAAAAAAAAAAAAAAGTAAAATCCATCATTATAATATGCTCTATGTTAATGAATACCCTTAAAAAAAAATTCGTAGTTTACTTGCAAGTATAGAAATTGTTTCATTAGTTGTATGTATGAATCCCTTTTTATCTACGTAAAAAATACATCTTGCTTCATTATTATTTTCAAGAGGCAATGCTAAAAGATAGTGTTGGAGAACGATTTGAAGGAAAGCGGTATTCATTTCAGATCATTGTAGATAAAGTCTGAGTGATATTTTTTAAAATTTTTTTATTATTATTATTTATTTCCGCCCCACCCCAGACAGGTAGCGAGCAGCCTTTGCAATAGCATCTTTCCGTTGGATAATCTGAAACGCGCTTTCGTAACCGCTGCTCGCGACTCGGGTTTTATGTCTCTTGTCCTGGCGCACAACAACCAGGTAAGTCTGACCCGTCCAAAACCTGTTCAGCCACTGAAGTAGCGTAATCAGTGGCAGGGAGCTCCACGTAACTGTGCGATCACCTATCCTCTTGTGATCCCATCCCCTTGGTGGTTTGTTCTCTGCCGAGAATTTACCAGTGACCATTTATTTAGCCTTATCTGTCGGAGTAAGGAAAAGAGTAAGTTTGCTTTGACGCAGGATATCAGAGGCTTGTGTGAGGCAGCCTGCACCAGGAGAGGTCACTGCCCGTGCATCGTTCATCTTTGGAGACTTCCCATTGCCTGGTAGCGTCACTGCCCAGCTCTTCTCGTGCCCCGGGTCCGTCTGTCACCAGTTTCCTGACACCTCTGGTCCAAGTCTTGTATTTATTACGTGAAAACGCAGGTGCAGACCTTCAGGTGAGCAACCTGGTGTTATCATAGTCCCCTTTGCCGCCCACCGGACTTGGACCATCAAGCTGAACTGACGAGAAGGGACCCCAACGACTTCCCAGCTCTGTCCCCTGGGCCCTCCGCTGCCAGCAGGACCCCACCACCAGACCACCCCCCATCGCCTTGCACCGAGCAGGAATAACCTGCAGCCGGGAGCCGCTGCACCACAGGGGTAAGCAAGCCAATTGCAGATTTAAGGCTGGAAGACGGCTAACAGCTCCCTCGTACTTCCAGCGACCCTCCCCATCCCTCTTGCTGCCCCCTCTTACCCGCTCTCCTCGGCGCAGCTCCCCCGCCGGTACCTGCTGCTGCCGCC